>NW_027274443.1:0-102354 GCF_030028105.1 Mobula birostris
AGGTCGAACTCGAGGTCCAACTCAAAGTCGAAGTCGAACTAGAACTCGAACTGGAATTCGAACTCGAAGTCGAACTCGAAGTCGACCTAGACCACGAATTCGAACTCGAAGTCGAACTGGAACTCGAACTCGAAGTCGAGATCGAAGTCGATCTCGAAGTCGAACTCGAATTCGACCTAGACCTCGAATTCGAACTCGAAGTCGAACACGAGGTCCAACTCAAAGTCGAAGTCGAACTCGAACTCGACCTAGAATTCGAACTCGAAGACGAACTCGAAATCGAACTGGAACTCGAACTGAAAGTCGAAATCGAAGTCGAACTCGAATTGGAACTCGAACTCAAATTCGAACTCGAACTGGAACTCGACCTCGAATTCAAACTCGAAGTCGAACTCGAGGTCGAAGTCGAACTCGAAGTCGAACTCAAAGTCCAATTCGAAGTCGAACTCGAACTCGAACTCGAAGTCGAAGTCGAAATCAGAGTCGAACTCGAAGTTGAAATCGAATTCGAAGTCGAAATGGATCTCGAACTCGAAATTGAAATCGAAGTCGAGCTCGAAGTCGAAATCTAACTCGAAATCGAACTGGAACTCGAACTGAAAGTCGAAATCGAAGTCGAACTCGAACCCGATCTCGAATTCGAACTCGAACTCCAATTCGAACTCGAATTGGAACTCGACCTCGAATTCAAACTCGAAGTCGAATTCGAGGTCGAACTCGAGGTCCAACTCAAAGTCGAAGTCGAACTAGAACTCGAACTGGAATTCGAACTCGAAGTCGACTCGAAGTCCAACTGGAAGACGAACTCGAAGTCGAACTCGAAGATGCTAACCCTAATGCAAGGAGCGAGATGATGATGACGTGGACAAAAAACAAAGTGGCAGGGTAAAGTGATACTGCATCTCCAGTACGAGACCCACAATCTCTAGAGGGATATTTTGTCCACTGCCCGCATACTCGCATCGAAATCGAACTCAAAGTCCAAATGGAAGACGAACTCGAAGTTGAACTCGAGGTCCAATTGGAAGCCGAGCTCGAAGTCGAACTCGAACTCGAAGTCGAAATCGAACTCGAACTCGAACTCGATCACGAAGTCGAACTCGAATTCGAACTGGAAGTCGAACCCGAACTCGAAATTCGAACTCCAACTCAAATTCGAATTCGAATTCGAACTCGACCTCGAATTCGAACTCGAAGTCGAACTCGAGGTCCAACTCAAAGTCGAAGTCGAACTAGAACTCGAACTGGAATTCGAACTCGAAGTCGAACTCGAAGTCGACCTACACCACGAATTCGAACTCGAAGTCGAACTCGAGGTCCAACTCAAAGTCGAAGTCGAACTAGAACTCGAACTGGAATTCGAACTCGAAGTCGAATTCGAAGTCGAACTGGAACTCGAACTCGAAGTCGAGATCGAAGTCGAACTCGAATTCGAACTGGAAGTCGAACCCGAACTCGAAATTCGAACTCCAACTCAATTCGAATTCGAATTCGAATTCGACCTCGAATTCGAACTCGAAGTCGAACTCGAGGTCCAACTCAAAGTCGAAGTCGAACTAGAACTCGAACTGGAATTCGAACTCGACGTCGAACTCGAAGTCGACCTAGACCACGAATTCGAACTCGAAGTCGAACTGGAACTCGAACTCGAAGTCGAGATCGAAGTCGATCTCGAAGTCGAACTCGAATTCGACCTAGACCTCGAATTCGAACTCGAAGTCGAACTCGAGGTCCAACTCAAAGTCGAAGTCGAACTCGAACTCGACCTAGAATTCGAACTCGAAGACGAACTCGAAATCGAACTGGAACTCGAACTGAAAGTCGAAATCGAAGTCGAACTCGAATTGGAACTCGAACTCAAATTCGAACTCGAACTGGAACTCGACCTCGAATTCAAACTCGAAGTCGAACTCGAGGTCGAAGTCGAACTCGAAGTCGAACTCAAAGTCCAATTCGAAGTCGAACTCGAACTCGAACTCGAACTCGAAGACGAAATCAGAGTCGAACTCGAAGTTGAAATCGAATTCGAAGTCGAAATCGAACTCGAACTCGAAATTGAAATCGAAGTCGAGCTCGAAGTCGAAATCTAACTCGAAATCGAACTGGAACTCGAACTGAAAGTCGAAATCGAAGTCGAACTCGAACCCGAACCCGAATTTGAACTCGAACTCAAATTCGAACTCGAATTGGAACTCGACCTCGAATTCAAACTCGAAGACGAACTCGAAATCGAACTGGAACTCGAACTGAAAGTCGAAATCGAAGTCGAACTCGAATTGGAACTCGAACTCAAATTCGAACTCGAACTGGAACTCGACCTCGAATTCAAACTCGAAGTCGAACTCGAGGTCGAAGTCGAACTCGAAGTCGAACTCAAAGTCCAATTCGAAGTCGAACTCGAACTCGAACTCGAACTCGAAGACGAAATCAGAGTCGAACTCGAAGTTGAAATCGAATTCGAAGTCGAAATCGAACTCGAACTCGAAATTGAAATCGAAGTCGAGCTCGAAGTCGAAATCTAACTCGAAATCGAACTGGAACTCGAACTGAAAGTCGAAATCGAAGTCGAACTCGAACCCGAACCCGAATTTGAACTCGAACTCAAATTCGAACTCGAATTGGAACTCGACCTCGAATTCAAACTCGAAGTCGAACTCGAGGTCGAACTGGAACTCGAACTCGAAGTCGAGATCGAAGTCGAACTCGAAGTCGACCTAGACCACGAATTCGAACTCGAAGTCGAACTCGAAGTCGAAGTCGAACTAGAACTCGAACTGGAATTCGAACTCGAAGTCGAACTCGAAGTCGACCTAGACCACGAATTCGAACTCGAAGTCGAACTCGAAGTCGAACTGGAACTCGAACTCGAAGTCGAGATCGAAGTCGATCTCGAAGTCGAACTCGAATTCGACCTAGACCTCGAATTCGAACTCGAAGTCGAACTCGAGGTCCAACTCAAAGTCGAAGTCGAACTCGAACTCGACCTAGAATTCGAACTCGAAGACGAACTCGAAATCGAACTGGAACTCGAACTGAAAGTCGAAATCGAAGTCGAACTCGAATTGGAACTCGAACTCAAATTCGAACTCGAATTGGAACTCGACCTCGAATTCAAACTCGAAGTCGAACTCGAACTCGAACTCGAAGTCGAAGTCGAAATCAGAGTCGAACTCGAAGTTGAAATCGAATTCGAAGTCGAAATCGATCTCGAACTCGAAATTGAAATCGAAGTCGAGCTCGAAGTCGAAATCTAACTCGAAATCGAACTGGAACTCGAACTGAAAGTCGAAATCGAAGTCGAACTCGAACCCGATCTCGAATTCGAACTCGAACTCCAATTCGAACTCGAATTGGAACTCGACCTCGAATTCAAACTCGAAGTCGAATTCGAGGTCGAACTCGAGGTCCAACTCAAAGTCGAAGTCGAACTAGAACTCGAACTGGAATTCGAACTCGAAGTCGACTCGAAGTCCAACTGGAAGACGAACTCGAAGTCGAACTCGAAGATGCTAACCCTAATGCAAGGAGCGAGATGATGATGACGTGGACCAAAAACAAAGTGGCAGGGTAAAGTGATACTGCATCTCCAGTACGAGACCCACAATCTCTAGAGGGATATTTTGTCCACTGCCCGCATACTCGCATCGAAATCGAACTCAAAGTCCAAATGGAAGACGAACTCGAAGTTGAACTCGAGGTCCAATTGGAAGCCGAGCTCGAAGTCGAACTCGAACTCGAAGTCGAAATCGAACTCGAACTCGAACTCGATCACGAAGTCGAACTCGAATTCGAACTGGAAGTCGAACCCGAACTCGAAATTCGAACTCCAACTCAAATTCGAATTCGAATTCGAACTCGACCTCGAATTCGAACTCGAAGTCGAACTCGAGGTCCAACTCAAAGTCGAAGTCGAACTAGAACTCGAACTGGAATTCGAACTCGAAGTCGAACTCGAAGTCGACCTACACCACGAATTCGAACTCGAAGTCGAACTCGAGGTCCAACTCAAAGTCGAAGTCGAACTAGAACTCGAACTGGAATTCGAACTCGAAGTCGAACTCGAAGTCGAACTGGAACTCGAACTCGAAGTCGAGATCGAAGTCGAACTCGAATTCGAACTGGAAGTCGAACCCGAACTCGAAATTCGAACTCCAACTCAATTCGAATTCGAATTCGAACTCGACCTCGAATTCGAACTCGAAGTCGAACTCGAGGTCCAACTCAAAGTCGAAGTCGAACTAGAACTCGAACTGGAATTCGAACTCGAAGTCGACCTACACCACGAATTCGAACTCGAAGTCGAACTCGAGGTCCAACTCAAAGTCGAAGTCGAACTAGAACTCGAACTGGAATTCGAACTCGAAGTCGAACTCGAAGTCGACCTAGACCACGAATTCGAACTCGAAGTCGAACTGGAACTCGAACTCGAAGTCGAGATCGAAGTCGATCTCGAAGTCGAACTCGAATTCGACCTAGACCTCGAATTCGAACTCGAAGTCGAACTCGAGGTCCAACTCAAAGTCGAAGTCGAACTCGAACTCGACCTAGAATTCGAACTCGAAGACGAACTCGAAATCGAACTGGAACTCGAACTGAAAGTCGAAATCGAAGTCGAACTCGAATTGGAACTCGAACTCAAATTCGAACTCGAACTGGAACTCGACCTCGAATTCAAACTCGAAGTCGAACTCGAGGTCGAAGTCGAACTCGAAGTCGAACTCAAAGTCCAATTCGAAGTCGAACTCGAACTCGAACTCGAAGTCGAAGTCGAAATCAGAGTCGAACTCGAAGTTGAAATCGAATTCGAAGTCGAAATGGATCTCGAACTCGAAATTGAAATCGAAGTCGAGCTCGAAGTCGAAATCTAACTCGAAATCGAACTGGAACTCGAACTGAAAGTCGAAATCGAAGTCGAACTCGAACCCGATCTCGAATTCGAACTCGAACTCCAATTCGAACTCGAATTGGAACTCGACCTCGAATTCAAACTCGAAGTCGAATTCGAGGTCGAACTCGAGGTCCAACTCAAAGTCGAAGTCGAACTAGAACTCGAACTGGAATTCGAACTCGAAGTCGAACTCGAAGTCGACCTAGACCACGTATTCGAACTCGAAGTCGAACTGGAACTCGAACTCGAAGTCGAGATCGAAGTCGATCTCGAAGTCGAACTCGAATTCGACCTAGACCTCGAATTCGAACTCGAAGTCGAACTCGAGGTCCAACTCAAAGTCGAAGTCGAACTCGAACTCGACCTAGAATTCGAACTCGAAGACGAACTCGAAATCGAACTGGAACTCGAACTGAAAGTCGAAATCGAAGTCGAACTCGAACCCGATCTCGAATTCGAACTCGAACTCCAATTCGAACTCGAATTGGAACTCGACCTCGAATTCAAACTCGAAGTCGAATTCGAGGTCGAACTCGAGGTCCAACTCAAAGTCGAAGTCGAACTAGAACTCGAACTGGAATTCGAACTCGAAGTCGAACTCGAAGTCGACCTACACCACGAATTCGAACTCGAAGTCGAACTCGAGGTCCAACTCAAAGTCGAAGTCGAACTAGAACTCGAACTGGAATTCGAACTCGAAGTCGAACTCGAAGTCGAACTGGAACTCGAACTCGAAGTCGAGATCGAAGTCGAACTCGAATTCGAACTCGAAGTCGAAGTCGAAATCAGAGTCGAACTCGAAGTTGAAATCGAATTCGAAGTCGAAATTGAAATCGAAGTCGAGCTCGAAGTCGAAATCTAACTCGAAATCGAACTGGAATTCGAACTCGAAGTCGAACTCGAAGTCGAAGTCGAACTAGAACTCGAACTGGAATTCGAACTCGAAGTCGAACTCGAAGTCGACCTACACCACGAATTCGAACTCGAAGTCGAACTCGAGGTCCAACTCAAAGTCGAAGTCGAACTCGAACTCGACCTAGAATTCGAACTCGAAGGCGAACTCGAAATCGAACTGGAACTCGAACTGAAAGTCGAAATCGAAGTCGAACTCGAATTGGAACTCGAACTCAAATTCGAACTCGAACTGGAACTCGACCTCGAATTCAAACTCGAAGTCGAACTCGAGGTCGAAGTCGAACTCGAAGTCGAACTCAAAGTCCAATTCGAAGTCGAACTCGAACTCGAACTCGAACTCGAAGACGAAATCAGAGTCGAACTCGAAGTTGAAATCGAATTCGAAGTCGAAATCGAACTCGAACTCGAAATTGAAATCGAAGTCGAGCTCGAAGTGGAAATCTAACTCGAAATCGAACTGGAACTCGAACTGAAAGTCGAAATCGAAGTCGAACTCGAACCCGAACCCGAATTTGAACTCGAACTCAAATTCGAACTCGAATTGGAACTCGACCTCGAATTCAAACTCGAAGTCGAACTCGAGGTCGAACTGGAACTCGAACTCGAAGTCGAGATCGAAGTCGAACTCGAAGTCGACCTAGACCACGAATTCGAACTCGAAGTCGAACTCGAAGTCGAAGTCGAACTAGAACTCGAACTGGAATTCGAACTCGAAGTCGAACTCGAAGTCGACCTAGACCACGAATTCGAACTCGAAGTCGAACTCGAAGTCGAACTGGAACTCGAACTCGAAGTCGAGATCGAAGTCGAACTCGAATTCGAACTGGAAGTCGAACCCGAACTCGAAATTCGAACTCCAACTCAATTCGAATTCGAATTCGAACTCGACCTCGAATTCGAACTCGAAGTCGAACTCGAGGTCCAACTCAAAGTCGAAGTCGAACTAGAACTCGAACTGGAATTCGAACTCGAAGTCGAACTCGAAGTCGACCTACACCACGAATTCGAACTCGAAGTCGAACTCGAGGTCCAACTCAAAGTCGAAGTCGAATTAGAACTCGAACTGGAATTCGAACTCGAAGTCGAACTCGAAGTCGACCTAGACCACGAATTCGAACTCGAAGTCGAACTCGAATTCGACCTAGACCTCGAATTCGAACTCGAAGTCGAACTCGAGGTCCAACTCAAAGTCGAAGTCGAACTCGAACTCGACCTAGAATTCGAACTCGAAGGCGAACTCGAAATCGAACTGGAACTCGAACTGAAAGTCGAAATCGAAGTCGAACTCGAATTGGAACTCGAACTCAAATTCGAACTCGAACTGGAACTCGACCTCGAATTCAAACTCGAAGTCGAACTCGAGGTCGAAGTCGAACTCGAAGTCGAACTCAAATTCCAATTCGAAGTCGAACTCGAACTCGAACTCGAAGACGAAACCAGAGTCGAACTCGAAGTTGAAATCGAATTCGAAGTCGAAATCGAACTCGAACTCGAAATTGAAATCGAAGTCGAGCTCGAAGTCGAAATCTAACTCGAAATCGAACTGGAACTCGAACTGAAAGTCGAAATCGAAGTCGAACTCGAACCCGAACCCGAATTTGAACTCGAACTCAAATTCGAACTCGAATTGGAACTCGACCTCGAATTCAAACTCGAAGTCGAACTCGAGGTCGAACTGGAACTCGAACTCGAAGTCGAGATCGAAGTCGAACTCGAAGTCGACCTAGACCACGAATTCGAACTCGAAGTCGAACTCGAAGTCGAAGTCGAACTAGAACTCGAACTGGAATTCGAACTCGAAGTCGAACTCGAACTCGAACTCGAAGTCGAAGTCGAAATCAGAGTCGAACTCGAAGTTGAAATCGAATTCGAAGTCGAAATCGAACTCGAACTCGAAATTGAAATCGAAGTCGAGCTCGAAGTCGAAATCTAACTCGAAATCGAACTGGAACTCGAATTCAAACTCGAAGTCGAATTCGAGGTCGAACTCGAGGTCCAACTCAAAGTCGAAGTCGAACTAGAACTCGAACTGGAATTCGAACTCGAAGTCGAACTCGAAGTCGAACTGGAACTCGAACTCGAAGTCGAGATCGAAGTCGAACTCGAATTCGAACTGGAAGTCGAACCCGAACTCGAAATTCGAACTCCAACTCAAATTCGAATTCGAATTCGAACTCGACCTCGAATTCGAACTCGAAGTCGAACTCGAGGTCCAACTCAAAGTCGAAGTCGAACTAGAACTCGAACTGGAATTCGAACTCGAAGTCGAACTCGAAGTCGACCTACACCACGAATTCGAACTCGAAGTCGAACTCGAGGTCCAACTCAAAGTCGAAGTCGAACTAGAACTCGAACTGGAATTCGAACTCGAAGTCGAACTCGAAGTCGAACTGGAACTCGAACTCGAAGTCGAGATCGAAGTCGAACTCGAATTCGAACTGGAAGTCGAACCCGAACTCGAAATTCGAACTCCAACTCAATTCGAATTCGAATTCGAACTCGACCTCGAATTCGAACTCGAAGTCGAACTCGAGGTCCAACTCAAAGTCGAAGTCGAACTAGAACTCGAACTGGAATTCGAACTCGAAGTCGAACTCGAAGTCGACCTACACCACGAATTCGAACTCGAAGTCGAACTCGAGGTCCAACTCAAAGTCGAAGTCGAACTAGAACTCGAACTGGAATTCGAACTCGAAGTCGAACTCGAAGTCGACCTAGACCACGAATTCGAACTCGAAGTCGAACTGGAACTCGAACTCGAAGTCGAGATCGAAGTCGATCTCGAAGTCGAACTCGAATTCGACCTAGACCTCGAATTCGAACTCGAAGTCGAACTCGAGGTCCAACTCAAAGTCGAAGTCGAACTCCAACTCGACCTAGAATTCGAACTCGAAGGCGAACTCGAAATCGAACTGGAACTCGAACTGAAAGACGAAATCGAAGTCGAACTCGAATTCGAACTCCAACTCAAATTCGAATTCGAATTCGAACTCGACCTCGAATTCGAACTCGAAATCGAACTCGAGGTCCAACTCAAAGTCGAAGTCGAACTAGAACTCGAACTGGAATTCGAACTCGAAGTCGAACTCGAAGTCGACCTAGACCACGAATTCGAACTCGAAGTCGAACTGGAACTCGAACTCGAAGTCGAGATCGAAGTCGATCTCGAAGTCGAACTCGAATTCGACCTAGACCTCGAATTCGAACTCGAAGTCGAACTCGAGGTCCAACTCAAAGTCGAAGTCGAACTCCAACTCGACCTAGAATTCGAACTCGAAGGCGAACTCGAAATCGAACTGGAACTCGAACTGAAAGACGAAATCGAAGTCGAACTCGAATTCGAACTCCAACTCAAATTCGAATTCGAATTCGAACTCGACCTCGAATTCGAACTCGAAATCGAACTCGAGGTCCAACTCAAAGTCGAAGTCGAACTAGAACTCGAACTGGAATTCGAACTCGAAGTCGAACTCGAAGTCGAACTGGAACTCGAACTCGAAGTCGAGATCGAAGTCGAACTCGAATTCGAACTGGAAGTCGAACCCGAACTCGAAATTCGAACTCCAACTCAATTCGAATTCGAATTCGAACTCGACCTCGAATTCGAACTCGAAGTCGAACTCGAGGTCCAACTCAAAGTCGAAGTCGAACTAGAACTCGAACTGGAATTCGAACTCGAAGTCGAACTCGAAGTCGACCTACACCACGAATTCGAACTCGAAGTCGAACTCGAGGTCCAACTCAAAGTCGAAGTCGAACTAGAACTCGAACTGCAATTCGAACTCGAAGTCGAACTCGAAGTCGACCTAGACCACGAATTCGAACTCGAAGTCGAACTGGAACTCGAACTCGAAGTCGAGATCGAAGTCGATCTCGAAGTCGAACTCGAATTCGACCTAGACCTCGAATTCGAACTCGAAGTCGAACTCGAGGTCCAACTCAAAGTCGAAGTCGAACTCGAACTCGACCTAGAATTCGAACTCGAAGGCGAACTCGAAATCGAACTGGAACTCGAACTGAAAGTCGAAATCGAAGTCGAACTCGAATTCGAACTCCAACTCAAATTCGAATTCGAATTCGAACTCGACCTCGAATTCGAACTCGAAGTCGAACTCGAGGTCCAACTCAAAGTCGAAGTCGAACTAGAACTCGAACTGGAATTCGAACTCGAAGTCGAACTCGAAGTCGACCTACACCACGAATTCGAACTCGAAGTCGAACTCGAGGTCCAACTCAAAGTCGAAGTCGAACTAGAACTCGAACTGGAATTCGAACTCGAAGTCGAACTCGAAGTCGAACTGGAACTCGAACTCGAAGTCGAGATCGAAGTCGAACTCGAATTCGAACTGGAAGTCGAACCCGAACTCGAAATTCGAACTCCAACTCAATTCGAATTCGAATTCGAACTCGACCTCGAATTCGAACTCGAAGTCGAACTCGAGGTCCAACTCAAAGTCGAAGTCGAACTAGAACTCGAACTGGAATTCGAACTCGAAGTCGAACTCGAAGTCGACCTACACCACGAATTCGAACTCGAAGTCGAACTCGAGGTCCAACTCAAAGTCGAAGTCGAACTCCAACTCGACCTAGAATTCGAACTCGAAGGCGAACTCGAAATCGAACTGGAACTCGAACTGAAAGACGAAATCGAAGTCGAACTCGAATTCGAACTCCAACTCAAATTCGAATTCGAATTCGAACTCGACCTCGAATTCGAACTCGAAATCGAACTCGAGGTCCAACTCAAAGTCGAAGTCGAACTAGAACTCGAACTGGAATTCGAACTCGAAGTCGAACTCGAAGTCGAACTGGAACTCGAACTCGAAGTCGAGATCGAAGTCGAACTCGAATTCGAACTGGAAGTCGAACCCGAACTCGAAATTCGAACTCCAACTCAATTCGAATTCGAATTCGAACTCGACCTCGAATTCGAACTCGAAGTCGAACTCGAGGTCCAACTCAAAGTCGAAGTCGAACTAGAACTCGAACTGGAATTCGAACTCGAAGTCGAACTCGAAGTCGAACTGGAACTCGAACTCGAAGTCGAGATCGAAGTCGAACTCGAATTCGAACTGGAAGTCGAACCCGAACTCGAAATTCGAACTCCAACTCAATTCGAATTCGAATTCGAACTCGACCTCGAATTCGAACTCGAAGTCGAACTCGAGGTCCAACTCAAAGTCGAAGTCGAACTAGAACTCGAACTGGAATTCGAACTCGAAGTCGAACTCGAAGTCGACCTACACCACGAATTCGAACTCGAAGTCGAACTCGAGGTCCAACTCAAAGTCGAAGTCGAACTAGAACTCGAACTGCAATTCGAACTCGAAGTCGAACTCGAAGTCGACCTAGACCACGAATTCGAACTCGAAGTCGAACTGGAACTCGAACTCGAAGTCGAGATCGAAGTCGATCTCGAAGTCGAACTCGAATTCGACCTAGACCTCGAATTCGAACTCGAAGTCGAACTCGAGGTCCAACTCAAAGTCGAAGTCGAACTCGAACTCGACCTAGAATTCGAACTCGAAGGCGAACTCGAAATCGAACTGGAACTCGAACTGAAAGTCGAAATCGAAGTCGAACTCGAATTCGAACTCCAACTCAAATTCGAATTCGAATTCGAACTCGACCTCGAATTCGAACTCGAAGTCGAACTCGAGGTCCAACTCAAAGTCGAAGTCGAACTAGAACTCGAACTGGAATTCGAACTCGAAGTCGAACTCGAAGTCGACCTACACCACGAATTCGAACTCGAAGTCGAACTCGAGGTCCAACTCAAAGTCGAAGTCGAACTAGAACTCGAACTGGAATTCGAACTCGAAGTCGAACTCGAAGTCGATCTGGAACTCGAACTGGAAGTCGAGATCGAAGTCGAACTCGAATTCGAACTGGAAGTCGAACCCGAACTCGAAATTCGAACTCCAACTCAATTCGAATTCGAATTCGAACTCGACCTCGAATTCGAACTCGAAGTCGAACTCGAGGTCCAACTCAAAGTCGAAGTCGAACTAGAACTCGAACTGGAATTCGAACTCGAAGTCGATCTCGAAGTCGAACTCGAATTCGACCTAGACCTCGAATTCGAACTCGAAGTCGAACTCGAGGTCCAACTCAAAGTCGAAGTCGAACTCGAACTCGACCTAGAATTCGAACTCGAAGACGAACTCGAAATCGAACTGGAACTCGAACTGAAAGTCGAAATCGAAGTCGAACTCGAATTGGAACTCGAACTCAAATTCGAACTCGAACTGGAACTCGACCTCGAATTCAAACTCGAAGTCGAACTCGAGGTCGAAGTCGAACTCGAAGTCGAACTCAAAGTCCAATTCGAAGTCGAACTCGAACTCGAACTCGAAGTCGAAGTCGAAATCAGAGTCGAACTCGAAGTTGAAATCGAATTCGAAGTCGAAATGGATCTCGAACTCGAAATTGAAATCGAAGTCGAGCTCGAAGTCGAAATCTAACTCGAAATCGAACTGGAACTCGAACTGAAAGTCGAAATCGAAGTCGAACTCGAACCCGATCTCGAATTCGAACTCGAACTCCAATTCGAACTCGAATTGGAACTCGACCTCGAATTCAAACTCGAAGTCGAATTCGAGGTCGAACTCGAGGTCCAACTCAAAGTCGAAGTCGAACTACAACTCGAACTGGAATTCGAACTCGAAGTCGACTCGAAGTCCAACTGGAAGACGAACTCGAAGTCGAACTCGAAGATGCTAACCCTAATGCAAGGAGCGAGATGATGATGACGTGGACCAAAAACAAAGTGGCAGGGTAAAGTGATACTGCATCTCCAGTACGAGACCCACAATCTCTAGAGGGATATTTTGTCCACTGCCCGCATACTCGCATCGAAATCGAACTCAAAGTCCAAATGGAAGACGAACTCGAAGTTGAACTCGAGGTCCAATTGGAAGCCGAGCTCGAAGTCGAACTCGAACTCGAAGTCGAAATCGAACTCGAACTCGAACTCGATCACGAAGTCGAACTCGAATTCGAACTGGAAGTCGAACCCGAACTCGAAATTCGAACTCCAACTCAAATTCGAATTCGAATTCGAACTCGACCTCGAATTCGAACTCGAAGTCGAACTCGAGGTCCAACTCAAAGTCGAAGTCGAACTAGAACTCGAACTGGAATTCGAACTCGAAGTCGAACTCGAAGTCGACCTACACCACGAATTCGAACTCGAAGTCGAACTCGAGGTCCAACTCAAAGTCGAAGTCGAACTAGAACTCGAACTCGAAGTCGACCTAGACCACGAATTCGAACTCGAAGTCGAACTGGAACTCGAACTCGAAGTCGAGATCGAAGTCGATCTCGAAGTCGAACTCGAATTCGACCTAGACCTCGAATTCGAACTCGAAGTCGAACTCGAGGTCCAACTCAAAGTCGAAGTCGAACTCGAACTCGACCTAGAATTCGAACTCGAAGGCGAACTCGAAATCGAACTGGAACTCGAACTGAAAGTCGAAATCGAAGTCGAACTCGAATTCGAACTACAACTCAAATTCGAATTCGAATTCGAACTCGACCTCGAATTCGAACTCGAAGTCGAACTCGAGGTCCAACTCAAAGTCGAAGTCGAACTAGAACTCGAACTGGAATTCGAACTCGAAGTCGAACTCGAAGTCGACCTACACCACGAATTCGAACTCGAAGTCGAACTCGAGGTCCAACTCAAAGTCGAAGTCGAACTAGAACTCGAACTGGAATTCGAACTCGAAGTCGAACTCGAAGTCGAACTGGAACTCGAACTCGAAGTCGAGATCGAAGTCGAACTCGAATTCGAACTGGAAGTCGAACCCGAACTCGAAATTCGAACTCCAACTCAATTCGAATTCGAATTCGAACTCGACCTCGAATTCGAACTCGAAGTCGAACTCGAGGTCCAACTCAAAGTCGAAGTCGAACTAGAACTCGAACTGGAATTCGAACTCGAAGTCGAACTCGAAGTCGACCTACACCACGAATTCGAACTCGAAGTCGAACTCGAGGTCCAACTCAAAGTCGAAGTCGAACTCCAACTCGACCTAGAATTCGAACTCGAAGGCGAACTCGAAATCGAACTGGAACTCGAACTGAAAGACGAAATCGAAGTCGAACTCGAATTCGAACTCCAACTCAAATTCGAATTCGAATTCGAACTCGACCTCGAATTCGAACTCGAAATCGAACTCGAGGTCCAACTCAAAGTCGAAGTCGAACTAGAACTCGAACTGGAATTCGAACTCGAAGTCGAACTGGAACTCGAACTCGAAGTCGAGATCGAAGTCGAACTCGAATTCGAACTGGAAGTCGAACCCGAACTCGAAATTCGAACTCCAACTCAATTCGAATTCGAATTCGAACTCGACCTCGAATTCGAACTCGAAGTCGAACTCGAGGTCCAACTCAAAGTCGAAGTCGAACTAGAACTCGAACTGGAATTCGAACTCGAAGTCGAACTCGAAGTCGAACTGGAACTCGAACTCGAATTCGAACTGGAAGTCGAACCCGAACTCGAAATTCGAACTCCAACTCAATTCGAATTCGAATTCGAACTCGACCTCGAATTCGAACTCGAAGTCGAACTCGAGGTCCAACTCAAAGTCGAAGTCGAACTAGAACTCGAACTGGAATTCGAACTCGAAGTCGAACTCGAAGTCGACCTACACCACGAATTCGAACTCGAAGTCGAACTCGAGGTCCAACTCAAAGTCGAAGTCGAACTAGAACTCGAACTGCAATTCGAACTCGAAGTCGAACTCGAAGTCGACCTAGACCACGAATTCGAACTCGAAGTCGAACTGGAACTCGAACTCGAAGTCGAGATCGAAGTCGATCTCGAAGTCGAACTCGAATTCGACCTAGACCTCGAATTCGAACTCGAAGTCGAACTCGAGGTCCAACTCAAAGTCGAAGTCGAACTCGAACTCGACCTAGAATTCGAACTCGAAGGCGAACTCGAAATCGAACTGGAACTCGAACTGAAAGTCGAAATCGAAGTCGAACTCGAATTCGAACTCCAACTCAAATTCGAATTCGAATTCGAACTCGAAGTCGAACTCGAGGTCCAACTCAAAGTCGAAGTCGAACTAGAACTCGAACTGGAATTCGAACTCGAAGTCGAACTCGAAGTCGACCTACACCACGAATTCGAACTCGAAGTCGAACTCGAGGTCCAACTCAAAGTCGAAGTCGAACTAGAACTCGAACTGGAATTCGAACTCGAAGTCGAACTCGAAGTCGAACTGGAACTCGAACTCGAAGTCGAGATCGAAGTCGAACTCGAATTCGAACTGGAAGTCGAACCCGAACTCGAAATTCGAACTCCAACTCAATTCGAATTCGAATTCGAACTCGACCTCGAATTCGAACTCGAAGTCGAACTCGAGGTCCAACTCAAAGTCGAAGTCGAACTAGAACTCGAACTGGAATTCGAACTCGAAGTCGATCTCGAAGTCGAACTCGAATTCGACCTAGACCTCGAATTCGAACTCGAAGTCGAACTCGAGGTCCAACTCAAAGTCGAAGTCGAACTCGAACTCGACCTAGAATTCGAACTCGAAGACGAACTCGAAATCGAACTGGAACTCGAACTGAAAGTCGAAATCGAAGTCGAACTCGAATTGGAACTCGAACTCAAATTCGAACTCGAACTGGAACTCGACCTCGAATTCAAACTCGAAGTCGAACTCGAGGTCGAAGTCGAACTCGAAGTCGAACTCAAAGTCCAATTCGAAGTCGAACTCGAACTCGAACTCGAAGTCGAAGTCGAAATCAGAGTCGAACTCGAAGTTGAAATCGAATTCGAAGTCGAAATGGATCTCGAACTCGAAATTGAAATCGAAGTCGAGCTCGAAGTCGAAATCTAACTCGAAATCGAACTGGAACTCGAACTGAAAGTCGAAATCGAAGTCGAACTCGAACCCGATCTCGAATTCGAACTCGAACTCCAATTCGAACTCGAATTGGTACTCGACCTCGAATTCAAACTCGAAGTCGAATTCGAGGTCGAACTCGAGGTCCAACTCAAAGTCGAAGTCGAACTAGAACTCGAACTGGAATTCGAACTCGAAGTCGAACTCGAAGTCGACCTAGACCACGAATTCGAACTCGAAGTCGAACTGGAACTCGAACTCGAAGTCGAGATCGAAGTCGATCTCGAAGTCGAACTCGAATTCGACCTAGACCTCGAATTCGAACTCGAAGTCGAACACGAGGTCCAACTCAAAGTCGAAGTCGAACTCGAACTCGACCTAGAATTCGAACTCGAAGACGAACTCGAAATCGAACTGGAACTCGAACTGAAAGTCGAAGTCGAAGTCGAACTCGAATTGGAACTCGAACTCAAATTCGAACTCGAACTGGAACTCGACCTCGAATTCAAACTCGAAGTCGAACTCGAGGTCGAAGTCGAACTCGAAGTCGAACTCAAAGTCCAATTCGAAGTCGAACTCGAACTCGAACTCGAAGTCGAAGTCGAAATCAGAGTCGAACTCGAAGTTGAAATCGAATTCGAAGTCGAAATGGATCTCGAACTCGAAATTGAAATCGAAGTCGAGCTCGAAGTCGAAATCTAACTCGAAATCGAACTGGAACTCGAACTGAAAGTCGAAATCGAAGTCGAACTCGAACCCGATCTCGAATTCGAACTCGAACTCCAATTCGAACTCGAATTGGAACTCGACCTCGAATTCAAACTCGAAGTCGAATTCGAGGTCGAACTCGAGGTCCAACTCAAAGTCGAAGTCGAACTAGAACTCGAACTGGAATTCGAACTCGAAGTCGACTCGAAGTCCAACTGGAAGACGAACTCGAAGTCGAACTCGAAGATGCTAACCCTAATGCAAGGAGCGAGATGATGATGACGTGGACAAAAAACAAAGTGGCAGGGTAAAGTGATACTGCATCTCCAGTACGAGACCCACAATCTCTAGAGGGATATTTTGTCCACTGCCCGCATACTCGCATCGAAATCGAACTCAAAGTCCAAATGGAAGACGAACTCGAAGTTGAACTCGAGGTCCAATTGGAAGCCGAGCTCGAAGTCGAACTCGAACTCGAAGTCGAAATCGAACTCGAACTCGAACTCGATCACGAAGTCGAACTCGAATTCGAACTGGAAGTCGAACCCGAACTCGAAATTCGAACTCCAACTCAAATTCGAATTCGAATTCGAACTCGACCTCGAATTCGAACTCGAAGTCGAACTCGAGGTCCAACTCAAAGTCGAAGTCGAACTAGAACTCGAACTGGAATTCGAACTCGAAGTCGAACTCGAAGTCGACCTACACCACGAATTCGAACTCGAAGTCGAACTCGAGGTCCAACTCAAAGTCGAAGTCGAACTAGAACTCGAACTGGAATTCGAACTCGAAGTCGAATTCGAAGTCGAACTGGAACTCGAACTCGAAGTCGAGATCGAAGTCGAACTCGAATTCGAACTGGAAGTCGAACCCGAACTCGAAATTCGAACTCCAACTCAATTCGAATTCGAATTCGAATTCGACCTCGAATTCGAACTCGAAGTCGAACTCGAGGTCCAACTCAAAGTCGAAGTCGAACTAGAACTCGAACTGGAATTCGAACTCGACGTCGAACTCGAAGTCGACCTAGACCACGAATTCGAACTCGAAGTCGAACTGGAACTCGAACTCGAAGTCGAGATCGAAGTCGATCTCGAAGTCGAACTCGAATTCGACCTAGACCTCGAATTCGAACTCGAAGTCGAACTCGAGGTCCAACTCAAAGTCGAAGTCGAACTCGAACTCGACCTAGAATTCGAACTCGAAGACGAACTCGAAATCGAACTGGAACTCGAACTGAAAGTCGAAATCGAAGTCGAACTCGAATTGGAACTCGAACTCAAATTCGAACTCGAACTGGAACTCGACCTCGAATTCAAACTCGAAGTCGAACTCGAGGTCGAAGTCGAACTCGAAGTCGAACTCAAAGTCCAATTCGAAGTCGAACTCGAACTCGAACTCGAACTCGAAGACGAAATCAGAGTCGAACTCGAAGTTGAAATCGAATTCGAAGTCGAAATCGAACTCGAACTCGAAATTGAAATCGAAGTCGAGCTCGAAGTCGAAATCTAACTCGAAATCGAACTGGAACTCGAACTGAAAGTCGAAATCGAAGTCGAACTCGAACCCGAACCCGAATTTGAACTCGAACTCAAATTCGAACTCGAATTGGAACTCGACCTCGAATTCAAACTCGAAGACGAACTCGAAATCGAACTGGAACTCGAACTGAAAGTCGAAATCGAAGTCGAACTCGAATTGGAACTCGAACTCAAATTCGAACTCGAACTGGAACTCGACCTCGAATTCAAACTCGAAGTCGAACTCGAGGTCGAAGTCGAACTCGAAGTCGAACTCAAAGTCCAATTCGAAGTCGAACTCGAACTCGAACTCGAACTCGAAGACGAAATCAGAGTCGAACTCGAAGTTGAAATCGAATTCGAAGTCGAAATCGAACTCGAACTCGAAATTGAAATCGAAGTCGAGCTCGAAGTCGAAATCTAACTCGAAATCGAACTGGAACTCGAACTGAAAGTCGAAATCGAAGTCGAACTCGAACCCGAACCCGAATTTGAACTCGAACTCAAATTCGAACTCGAATTGGAACTCGACCTCGAATTCAAACTCGAAGTCGAACTCGAGGTCGAACTGGAACTCGAACTCGAAGTCGAGATCGAAGTCGAACTCGAAGTCGACCTAGACCACGAATTCGAACTCGAAGTCGAACTCGAAGTCGAAGTCGAACTAGAACTCGAACTGGAATTCGAACTCGAAGTCGAACTCGAAGTCGACCTAGACCACGAATTCGAACTCGAAGTCGAACTCGAAGTCGAACTGGAACTCGAACTCGAAGTCGAGATCGAAGTCGATCTCGAAGTCGAACTCGAATTCGACCTAGACCTCGAATTCGAACTCGAAGTCGAACTCGAGGTCCAACTCAAAGTCGAAGTCGAACTCGAACTCGACCTAGAATTCGAACTCGAAGACGAACTCGAAATCGAACTGGAACTCGAACTGAAAGTCGAAATCGAAGTCGAACTCGAATTGGAACTCGAACTCAAATTCGAACTCGAACTGGAACTCGACCTCGAATTCAAACTCGAAGTCGAACTCGAGGTCGAAGTCGAACTCGAAGTCGAACTCAAAGTCCAATTCGAAGTCGAACTCGAACTCGAACTCGAAGTCGAAATCAGAGTCGAACTCGAAGTTGAAATCGAATTCGAAGTCGAAATCGAACTCGAACTCGAAATTGAAATCGAAGTCGAGCTCGAAGTCGAAATCTAACTCGAAATCGAACTGGAACTCGAACTGAAAGTCGAAATCGAAGTCGAACTCGAACCCGAACCCGAATTTGAACTCGAACTCAAATTCGAACTCGAATTGGAACTCGACCTCGAATTCAAACTCGAAGTCGAACTCGAGGTCGAACTGGAACTCGAACTCGAAGTCGAGATCGAAGTCGAACTCGAAGTCGACCTAGACCACGAATTCGAACTCGAAGTCGAACTCGAAGTCGAAGTCGAACTAGAACTCGAACTGGAATTCGAACTCGAAGTCGAACTCGAACTCGAACTCGAAGTCGAAGTCGAAATCAGAGTCGAACTCGAAGTTGAAATCGAATTCGAAGTCGAAATCGAACTCGAACTCGAAATTGAAATCGAAGTCGAGCTCGAAGTCGAAATCTAATTCGAAATCGAACTGGAACTCGAATTCAAACTCGAAGTCGAATTCGAGGTCGAACTCGAGGTCCAACTCAAAGTCGAAGTCGAACTAGAACTCGAACTGGAATTCGAACTCGAAGTCGAACTCGAAGTCGAACTGGAACTCGAACTCGAAGTCGAGATCGAAGTCGAACTCGAATTCGAACTGGAAGTCGAACCCGAACTCGAAATTCGAACTCCAACTCAAATTCGAATTCGAATTCGAACTCGACCTCGAATTCGAACTCGAAGTCGAACTCGAGGTCCAACTCAAAGTCGAAGTCGAACTAGAACTCGAACTGGAATTCGAACTCGAAGTCGAACTCGAAGTCGACCTACACCACGAATTCGAACTCGAAGTCGAACTCGAGGTCCAACTCAAAGTCGAAGTCGAACTAGAACTCGAACTGGAATTCGAACTCGAAGTCGAACTCGAAGTCGAACTGGAACTCGAACTCGAAGTCGAGATCGAAGTCGAACTCGAATTCGAACTGGAAGTCGAACCCGAACTCGAAATTCGAACTCCAACTCAATTCGAATTCGAATTCGAACTCGACCTCGAATTCGAACTCGAAGTCGAACTCGAGGTCCAACTCAAAGTCGAAGTCGAACTAGAACTCGAACTGGAATTCGAACTCGAAGTCGAACTCGAAGTCGACCTACACCACGAATTCGAACTCGAAGTCGAACTCGAGGTCCAACTCAAAGTCGAAGTCGAAGTAGAACTCGAACTGGAATTCGAACTCGAAGTCGAACTCGAAGTCGACCTAGACCACGAATTCGAACTCGAAGTCGAACTGGAACTCGAACTCGAAGTCGAGATCGAAGTCGATCTCGAAGTCGAACTCGAATTCGACCTAGACCTCGAATTCGAACTCGAAGTCGAACTCGAGGTCCAACTCAAAGTCGAAGTCGAACTCGAACTCGACCTAGAATTCGAACTCGAAGGCGAACTCGAAATCGAACTGGAACTCGAACTGAAAGACGAAATCGAAGTCGAACTCGAATTCGAACTCCAACTCAAATTCGAATTCGAATTCGAACTCGACCTCGAATTCGAACTCGAAATCGAACTCGAGGTCCAACTCAAAGTCGAAGTCGAACTAGAACTCGAACTGGAATTCGAACTCGAAGTCGAACTCGAAGTCGAACTGGAACTCGAACTCGAAGTCGAGATCGAAGTCGAACTCGAATTCGAACTAGAAGTCGAACCCGAACTCGAAATTCGAACTCCAACTCAATTCGAATTCGAATTCGAACTCGACCTCGAATTCGAACTCGAAGTCGAACTCGAGGTCCAACTCAAAGTCGAAGTCGAACTAGAACTCGAACTGGAATTCGAACTCGAAGTCGAACTCGAAGTCGAACTGGAACTCGAACTCGAAGTCGAGATCGAAGTCGAACTCGAATTCGAACTGGAAGTCGAACCCGAACTCGAAATTCGAACTCCAACTCAATTCGAATTCGAATTCGAACTCGACCTCGAATTCGAACTCGAAGTCGAACTCGAGGTCCAACTCAAAGTCGAAGTCGAACTAGAACTCGAACTGGAATTCGAACTCGAAGTCGAACTCGAAGTCGACCTACACCACGAATTCGAACTCGAAGTCGAACTCGAGGTCCAACTCAAAGTCGAAGTCGAACTAGAACTCGAACTGGAATTCGAACTCGAAGTCGAACTCGAAGTCGACCTAGACCACGAGTTCGAACTCGAAGTCGAACTGGAACTCGAACTCGAAGTCGAGATCGAAGTCGATCTCGAAGTTGAACTCGAATTCGACCTAGACCTCGAATTCGAACTCGAAGTCGAACTCGAGGTCCAACTCAAAGTCGAAGTCGAACTCGAACTCGACCTAGAATTCGAACTCGAAGGCGAACTCGAAATCGAACTGGAACTCGAACTGAAAGTCGAAATCGAAGTCGAACTCGAATTCGAACTCGAACTCAAATTCGAACTCGAACTGGAACTCGACCTCGAATTCAAACTCGAAGTCGAACTCGAGGTCGAAGTCGAACTCGAAGTCGAACTCAAAGTCCAATTCGAAGTCGAACTCGAACTCGAACTCGAACTCGAAGACGAAACCAGAGTCGAACTCGAAGTTGAAATCGAATTCGAAGTCGAAATCGAACTCGAACTCGAAATTGAAATCGAAGTCGAGCTCGAAGTCGAAATCTAACTCGAAATCGAACTGGAACTCGAACTGAAAGTCGAAATCGAAGTCGAACTCGAACCCGAACCCGAAGTTGAACTCGAACTCAAATTCGAACTCGAATTGGAACTCGACCTCGAATTCAAACTCGAAGTCGAACTCGAGGTCGAACTGGAACTCGAACTCGAAGTCGAGATCGAAGTCGAACTCGAAGTCGACCTAGACCACGAATTCGAACTCGAAGTCGAACTCGAAGTCGAAGTCGAACTAGAACTCGAACTGGAATTCGAACTCGAAGTCGAACTCGAACTCGAACTCGAAGTCGAAGTCGAAATCAGAGTCGAACTCGAAGTTGAAATCGAATTCGAAGTCGAAATCGAACTCGAACTCGAAATTGAAATCGAAGTCGAGCTCGAAGTCGAAATCTGAGTCGAACTCGAAGTCGAACTCGAACTCGACCTAGAATTCGAACTCGAAGGCGAACTCGAAATCGAACTGGAACTCGAACTGAAAGTCGAAATCGAAGTCGAACTCGAATTCGAACTCGAACTCAAATTCGAACTCGAACTGGAACTCGACCTCGAATTCAAACTCGAAGTCGAACTCGAGGTCGAAGTCGAACTCGAAGTCGAACTCAAAGTCCAATTCGAAGTCGAACTCGAACTCGAACTCGAACTCGAAATTGAAATCGAAGTCGAGCTCGAAGTCGAAATCTAACTCGAAATCGAACTGGAACTCGAACTGAAAGTCGAAATCGAAGTCGAACTCGAACCCGAACCCGAATTTGAACTCGAACTCAAATTCGAACTCGAATTGGAACTCGACCTCGAATTCAAACTCGAAGTCGAACTCGAGGTCGAACTGGAACTCGAACTCGAAGTCGAGATCGAAGTCGAACTCGAAGTCGACCTAGACCACGAATTCGAACTCGAAGTCGAACTCGAAGTCGAAGTCGAACTAGAACTCGAACTGGAATTCGAACTCGAAGTCGAACTCGAAGTCGACCTAGACCACGAATTCGAACTCGAAGTCGAACTCGAAGTCGAACTGGAACTCGAACTCGAAGTCGAGATCGAAGTCGATCTCGAAGTCGAACTCGAATTCGACCTAGACCTCGAATTCGAACTCGAAGTCGAACTCGAGGTCCAACTCAAAGTCGAAGTCGAACTCGAACTCGACCTGGAATTCGAACTCGAAGGCGAAATCGAAATCGAACTGGAACTCGAACTGAAAGTCGAAATCGAAGTCGAACTCGAATTGGAACTCGAACTCAAATTCGAACTCGAATTGGAACTCGACCTCGAATTCAAACTCGAAGTCGAACTCGAGGTCGAAGTCGAACTCGAACTCGAAGTCGAAGTCGAAATCAGAGTCGAACTCGAAGTTGAAATCGAATTCGAAGTCGAAATCGAACTCGAACTCGAAATTGAAATCGAAGTCGAGCTCGAAGTCGAAATCTAACTCGAAATCGAACTGGAACTCGAACTGAGAGTCGAAATCGAAGTCGAACTCGAACCCGATCTCGAATTCGAACTCGAACTCCAATTCGAACTCGAATTGGAACTCGACCTCGAATTCAAACTCGAAGTCGAATTCGAGGTCGAACTCGAGGTCCAACTCAAAGTCGAAGTCGAACTAGAACTCGAACTGGAATTCGAACTCGAAGTCGAACTCGAAGTCGAACTGGAACTCGAACTCGAAGTCGAGATCGAAGTCGAACTCGAATTCGAACTGGAAGTCGAAACCCGAACTCGAAATTCGAACTCCAACTCAATTCGAATTCGAATTCGAACTCGACCTCGAATTCGAACTCGAAGTCGAACTCGAGGTCCAACTCAAAGTCGAAGTCGAACTAGAACTCGACCTAGAATTCGAACTCGAAGGCGAACTCGAAATCGAACTGGAACTCGAACTGAAAGTCGAAATCGAAGTCGAACTCGAATTGGAACTCGAACTCAAATTCGAACTCGAACTGGAACTCGACCTCGAATTCAAACTCGAAGTCGAACTCGAGGTCGAAGTCGAACTCGAACTCGAACTCGAAGTCGAAGTCGAAATCAGAGTCGAACTCGAAGTTGAAATCGAATTCGAAGTCGAAATGGATCTCGAACTCGAAATTGAAATCGAAGTCGAGCTCGAAGTCGAAATCTAACTCGAAATCGAACTGGAACTCGAACTGAAAGTCGAAATCGAAGTCGAACTCGAACCCGATCTCGAATTCGAACTCGAACTCCAATTCGAACTCGAATTGGAACTCGACCTCGAATTCAAACTCGAAGTCGAATTCGAGGTCGAACTCGAGGTCCAACTCAAAGTCGAAGTCGAACTAGAACTCGAACTGGAATTCGAACTCGAAGTCGAACTCGAAGTCGACCTAGACCACGTATTCGAACTCGAAGTCGAACTGGAACTCGAACTCGAAGTCGAGATCGAAGTCGATCTCGAAGTCGAACTCGAATTCGACCTAGACCTCGAATTCGAACTCGAAGTCGAACTCGAGGTCCAACTCAAAGTCGAAGTCGAACTCGAACTCGACCTAGAATTCGAACTCGAAGACGAACTCGAAATCGAACTGGAACTCGAACTGAAAGTCGAAATCGAAGTCGAACTCGAACCCGATCTCGAATTCGAACTCGAACTCCAATTCGAACTCGAATTGGAACTCGACCTCGAATTCAAACTCGAAGTCGAATTCGAGGTCGAACTCGAGGTCCAACTCAAAGTCGAAGTCGAACTAGAACTCGAACTGGAATTCGAACTCGAAGTCGAACTCGAAGTCGACCTACACCACGAATTCGAACTCGAAGTCGAACTCGAGGTCCAACTCAAAGTCGAAGTCGAACTAGAACTCGAACTGGAATTCGAACTCGAAGTCGAACTCGAAGTCGAACTGGAACTCGAACTCGAAGTCGAGATCGAAGTCGAACTCGAATTCGAACTCGAAGTCGAAGTCGAAATCAGAGTCGAACTCGAAGTTGAAATCGAATTCGAAGTCGAAATTGAAATCGAAGTCGAGCTCGAAGTCGAAATCTAACTCGAAATCGAACTGGAATTCGAACTCGAAGTCGAACTCGAAGTCGAAGTCGAACTAGAACTCGAACTCGAAGTCGAGATCGAAGTCGAACTCGAATTCGAACTGGAAGTCGAACCCGAACTCGAAATTCGAACTCCAACTCAAATTCGAATTCGAATTCGAACTCGACCTCGAATTCGAACTCGAATTCGAACTCGAGGTCCAACTCAAAGTCGAAGTCGAACTAGAACTCGAACTGGAATTCGAACTCGAAGTCGAACTCGAAGTCGACCTACACCACGAATTCGAACTCGAAGTCGAACTCGAGGTCCAACTCAAAGTCGAAGTCGAACTAGAACTCGAACTGGAATTCGAACTCGAAGTCGAACTGGAACTCGAACTCGAAGTCGAGATCGAAGTCGAACTCGAATTCGAACTGGAAGTCGAACCCGAACTCGAAATTCGAACTCCAACTCAATTCGAATTCGAATTCGAACTCGACCTCGAATTCGAACTCGAAGTCGAACTCGAGGTCCAACTCAAAGTCGAAGTCGAACTAGAACTCGACCTAGAATTCGAACTCGAAGGCGAACTCGAAATCGAACTGGAACTCGAACTGAAAGTCGAAATCGAAGTCGAACTCGAATTGGAACTCGAACTCAAATTCGAACTCGAACTGGAACTCGACCTCGAATTCAAACTCGAAGTCGAACTCGAGGTCGAAGTCGAACTCGAACTCGAACTCGAAGTCGAAGTCGAAATCAGAGTCGAACTCGAAGTTGAAATCGAATTCGAAGTCGAAATGGATCTCGAACTCGAAATTGAAATCGAAGTCGAGCTCGAAGTCGAAATCTAACTCGAAATCGAACTGGAACTCGAACTGAAAGTCGAAATCGAAGTCGAACTCGAACCCGATCTCGAATTCGAACTCGAACTCCAATTCGAACTCGAATTGGAACTCGACCTCGAATTCAAACTCGAAGTCGAATTCGAGGTCGAACTCGAGGTCCAACTCAAAGTCGAAGTCGAACTAGAACTCGAACTGGAATTCGAACTCGAAGTCGAACTCGAAGTCGACCTAGACCACGTATTCGAACTCGAAGTCGAACTGGAACTCGAACTCGAAGTCGAGATCGAAGTCGATCTCGAAGTCGAACTCGAATTCGACCTAGACCTCGAATTCGAACTCGAAGTCGAACTCGAGGTCCAACTCAAAGTCGAAGTCGAACTCGAACTCGACCTAGAATTCGAACTCGAAGACGAACTCGAAATCGAACTGGAACTCGAACTGAAAGTCGAAATCGAAGTCGAACTCGAACCCGATCTCGAATTCGAACTCGAACTCCAATTCGAACTCGAATTGGAACTCGACCTCGAATTCAAACTCGAAGTCGAATTCGAGGTCGAACTCGAGGTCCAACTCAAAGTCGAAGTCGAACTAGAACTCGAACTGGAATTCGAACTCGAAGTCGAACTCGAAGTCGACCTACACCACGAATTCGAACTCGAAGTCGAACTCGAGGTCCAACTCAAAGTCGAAGTCGAACTAGAACTCGAACTGGAATTCGAACTCGAAGTCGAACTCGAAGTCGAACTGGAACTCGAACTCGAAGTCGAGATCGAAGTCGAACTCGAATTCGAACTCGAAGTCGAAGTCGAAATCAGAGTCGAACTCGAAGTTGAAATCGAATTCGAAGTCGAAATTGAAATCGAAGTCGAGCTCGAAGTCGAAATCTAACTCGAAATCGAACTGGAATTCGAACTCGAAGTCGAACTCGAAGTCGAAGTCGAACTAGAACTCGAACTGGAATTCGAACTCGAAGTCGAACTCGAAGTCGACCTACACCACGAATTCGAACTCGAAGTCGAACTCGAGGTCCAACTCAAAGTCGAAGTCGAACTCGAACTCGACCTAGAATTCGAACTCGAAGGCGAACTCGAAATCGAACTGGAACTCGAACTGAAAGTCGAAATCGAAGTCGAACTCGAATTGGAACTCGAACTCAAATTCGAACTCGAACTGGAACTCGACCTCGAATTCAAACTCGAAGTCGAACTCGAGGTCGAAGTCGAACTCGAAGTCGAACTCAAAGTCCAATTCGAAGTCGAACTCGAACTCGAACTCGAACTCGAAGACGAAATCAGAGTCGAACTCGAAGTTGAAATCGAATTCGAAGTCGAAATCGAACTCGAACTCGAAATTGAAATCGAAGTCGAGCTCGAAGTGGAAATCTAACTCGAAATCGAACTGGAACTCGAACTGAAAGTCGAAATCGAAGTCGAACTCGAACCCGAACCCGAATTTGAACTCGAACTCAAATTCGAACTCGAATTGGAACTCGACCTCGAATTCAAACTCGAAGTCGAACTCGAGGTCGAACTGGAACTCGAACTCGAAGTCGAGATCGAAGTCGAACTCGAAGTCGACCTAGACCACGAATTCGAACTCGAAGTCGAACTCGAAGTCGAAGTCGAACTAGAACTCGAACTGGAATTCGAACTCGAAGTCGACCTAGACCACGAATTCGAACTCGAAGTCGAACTCGAAGTCGAACTGGAACTCGAACTCGAAGTCGAGATCGAAGTCGAACTCGAATTCGAACTGGAAGTCGAACCCGAACTCGAAATTCGAACTCCAACTCAATTCGAATTCGAATTCGAACTCGACCTCGAATTCGAACTCGAAGTCGAACTCGAGGTCCAACTCAAAGTCGAAGTCGAACTAGAACTCGAACTGGAATTCGAACTCGAAGTCGAACTCGAAGTCGACCTACACCACGAATTCGAACTCGAAGTCGAACTCGAGGTCCAACTCAAAGTCGAAGTCGAATTAGAACTCGAACTGGAATTCGAACTCGAAGTCGAACTCGAAGTCGACCTAGACCACGAATTCGAACTCGAAGTCGAACTCGAATTCGACCTAGACCTCGAATTCGAACTCGAAGTCGAACTCGAGGTCCAACTCAAAGTCGAAGTCGAACTCGAACTCGACCTAGAATTCGAACTCGAAGGCGAACTCGAAATCGAACTGGAACTCGAACTGAAAGTCGAAATCGAAGTCGAACTCGAATTGGAACTCGAACTCAAATTCGAACTCGAACTGGAACTCGACCTCGAATTCAAACTCGAAGTCGAACTCGAGGTCGAAGTCGAACTCGAAGTCGAACTCAAATTCCAATTCGAAGTCGAACTCGAACTCGAACTCGAAGACGAAACCAGAGTCGAACTCGAAGTTGAAATCGAATTCGAAGTCGAAATCGAACTCGAACTCGAAATTGAAATCGAAGTCGAGCTCGAAGTCGAAATCTAACTCGAAATCGAACTGGAACTCGAACTGAAAGTCGAAATCGAAGTCGAACTCGAACCCGAACCCGAATTTGAACTCGAACTCAAATTCGAACTCGAATTGGAACTCGACCTCGAATTCAAACTCGAAGTCGAACTCGAGGTCGAACTGGAACTCGAACTCGAAGTCGAGATCGAAGTCGAACTCGAAGTCGACCTAGACCACGAATTCGAACTCGAAGTCGAACTCGAAGTCGAAGTCGAACTAGAACTCGAACTGGAATTCGAACTCGAAGTCGAACTCGAACTCGAACTCGAAGTCGAAGTCGAAATCAGAGTCGAACTCGAAGTTGAAATCGAATTCGAAGTCGAAATCGAACTCGAACTCGAAATTGAAATCGAAGTCGAGCTCGAAGTCGAAATCTAACTCGAAATCGAACTGGAACTCGAATTCAAACTCGAAGTCGAATTCGAGGTCGAACTCGAGGTCCAACTCAAAGTCGAAGTCGAACTAGAACTCGAACTGGAATTCGAACTCGAAGTCGAACTCGAAGTCGAACTGGAACTCGAACTCGAAGTCGAGATCGAAGTCGAACTCGAATTCGAACTGGAAGTCGAACCCGAACTCGAAATTCGAACTCCAACTCAAATTCGAATTCGAATTCGAACTCGACCTCGAATTCGAACTCGAAGTCGAACTCGAGGTCCAACTCAAAGTCGAAGTCGAACTAGAACTCGAACTGGAATTCGAACTCGAAGTCGAACTCGAAGTCGACCTACACCACGAATTCGAACTCGAAGTCGAACTCGAGGTCCAACTCAAAGTCGAAGTCGAACTAGAACTCGAACTGGAATTCGAACTCGAAGTCGAACTCGAAGTCGAACTGGAACTCGAACTCGAAGTCGAGATCGAAGTCGAACTCGAATTCGAACTGGAAGTCGAACCCGAACTCGAAATTCGAACTCCAACTCAATTCGAATTCGAATTCGAACTCGACCTCGAATTCGAACTCGAAGTCGAACTCGAGGTCCAACTCAAAGTCGAAGTCGAACTAGAACTCGAACTGGAATTCGAACTCGAAGTCGAACTCGAAGTCGACCTACACCACGAATTCGAACTCGAAGTCGAACTCGAGGTCCAACTCAAAGTCGAAGTCGAACTAGAACTCGAACTGGAATTCGAACTCGAAGTCGAACTCGAAGTCGACCTAGACCACGAATTCGAACTCGAAGTCGAACTGGAACTCGAACTCGAAGTCGAGATCGAAGTCGATCTCGAAGTCGAACTCGAATTCGACCTAGACCTCGAATTCGAACTCGAAGTCGAACTCGAGGTCCAACTCAAAGTCGAAGTCGAACTCGAACTCGACCTAGAATTCGAACTCGAAGGCGAACTCGAAATCGAACTGGAACTCGAACTGAAAGACGAAATCGAAGTCGAACTCGAATTCGAACTCCAACTCAAATTCGAATTCGAATTCGAACTCGACCTCGAATTCGAACTCGAAATCGAACTCGAGGTCCAACTCAAAGTCGAAGTCGAACTAGAACTCGAACTGGAATTCGAACTCGAAGTCGAACTCGAAGTCGAACTGGAACTCGAACTCGAAGTCGAGATCGAAGTCGAACTCGAATTCGAACTGGAAGTCGAACCCGAACTCGAAATTCGAACTCCAACTCAATTCGAATTCGAATTCGAACTCGACCTCGAATTCGAACTCGAAGTCGAACTCGAGGTCCAACTCAAAGTCGAAGTCGAACTAGAACTCGAACTGGAATTCGAACTCGAAGTCGAACTCGAAGTCGAACTGGAACTCGAACTCGAAGTCGAGATCGAAGTCGAACTCGAATTCGAACTGGAAGTCGAACCCGAACTCGAAATTCGAACTCCAACTCAATTCGAATTCGAATTCGAACTCGACCTCGAATTCGAACTCGAAGTCGAACTCGAGGTCCAACTCAAAGTCGAAGTCGAACTAGAACTCGAACTGGAATTCGAACTCGAAGTCGAACTCGAAGTCGACCTACACCACGAATTCGAACTCGAAGTCGAACTCGAGGTCCAACTCAAAGTCGAAGTCGAACTAGAACTCGAACTGGAATTCGAACTCGAAGTCGAACTCGAAGTCGACCTAGACCACGAGTTCGAACTCGAAGTCGAACTGGAACTCGAACTCGAAGTCGAGATCGAAGTCGATCTCGAAGTCGAACTCGAATTCGACCTAGACCTCGAATTCGAACTCGAAGTCGAACTCGAGGTCCAACTCAAAGTCGAAGTCGAACTCGAACTCGACCTAGAATTCGAACTCGAAGGCGAACTCGAAATCGAACTGGAACTCGAACTGAAAGTCGAAATCGAAGTCGAACTCGAATTCGAACTCGAACTCAAATTCGAACTCGAACTGGAACTCGACCTCGAATTCAAACTCGAAGTCGAACTCGAGGTCGAAGTCGAACTCGAAGTCGAACTCAAAGTCCAATTCGAAGTCGAACTCGAACTCGAACTTGAAGACGAAACCAGAGTCGAACTCGAAGTTGAAATCGAATTCGAAGTCGAAATCGAACTCGAACTCGAAATTGAAATCGAAGTCGAGCTCGAAGTCGAAATCTAACTCGAAATCGAACTGGAACTCGAACTGAAAGTCGAAATCGAAGTCGAACTCGAACCCGAACCCGAAGTTGAACTCGAACTCAAATTCGAACTCGAATTGGAACTCGACCTCGAATTCAAACTCGAAGTCGAACTCGAGGTCGAACTGGAACTCGAACTCGAAGTCGAGATCGAAGTCGAACTCGAAGTCGACCTAGACCACGAATTCGAACTCGAAGTCGAACTCGAAGTCGAAGTCGAACTAGAACTCGAACTGGAATTCGAACTCGAAGTCGAACTCGAACTCGAACTCGAAGTCGAAGTCGAAATCAGAGTCGAACTCGAAGTTGAAATCGAATTCGAAGTCGAAATCGAACTCGAACTCGAAATTGAAATCGAAGTCGAGCTCGAAGTCGAAATCTGAGTCGAACTCGAAGTCGAACTCGAACTCGACCTAGAATTCGAACTCGAAGGCGAACTCGAAATCGAACTGGAACTCGAACTGAAAGTCGAAATCGAAGTCGAACTCGAATTCGAACTCGAACTCAAATTCGAACTCGAACTGGAACTCGACCTCGAATTCAAACTCGAAGTCGAACTCGAGGTCGAAGTCGAACTCGAAGTCGAAGTCGAACTCGAAGTCGAACTCAAAGTCCAATTCGAAGTCGAACTCGAACTCGAACTCGAACTCGAAATTGAAATCGAAGTCGAGCTCGAAGTCGAAATCTAACTCGAAATCGAACTGGAACTCGAACTGAAAGTCGAAATCGAAGTCGAACTCGAACCCGAACCCGAATTTGAACTCGAACTCAAATTCGAACTCGAATTGGAACTCGACCTCGAATTCAAACTCGAAGTCGAACTCGAGGTCGAACTGGAACTCGAACTCGAAGTCGAGATCGAAGTCGAACTCGAAGTCGACCTAGACCACGAATTCGAACTCGAAGTCGAACTCGAAGTCGAAGTCGAACTAGAACTCGAACTGGAATTCGAACTCGAAGTCGAACTCGAAGTCGACCTAGACCACGAATTCGAACTCGAAGTCGAACTGGAACTCGAACTCGAAGTCGAGATCGAAGTCGATCTCGAAGTCGAACTCGAATTCGACCTAGACCTCGAATTCGAACTCGAAGTCGAACTCGAGGTCCAACTCAAAGTCGAAGTCGAACTCGAACTCGACCTGGAATTCGAACTCGAAGGCGAAATCGAAATCGAACTGGAACTCGAACTGAAAGTCGAAATCGAAGTCGAACTCGAATTGGAACTCGAACTCAAATTCGAACTCGAATTGGAACTCGACCTCGAATTCAAACTCGAAGTCGAACTCGAGGTCGAAGTCGAACTCGAACTCGAAGTCGAAGTCGAAATCAGAGTCGAACTCGAAGTTGAAATCGAATTCGAAGTCGAAATCGAACTCGAACTCGAAATTGAAATCGAAGTCGAGCTCGAAGTCGAAATCTAACTCGAAATCGAACTGGAACTCGAACTGAGAGTCGAAATCGAAGTCGAACTCGAACCCGATCTCGAATTCGAACTCGAACTCCAATTCGAACTCGAATTGGAACTCGACCTCGAATTCAAACTCGAAGTCGAATTCGAGGTCGAACTCGAGGTCCAACTCAAAGTCGAAGTCGAACTAGAACTCGAACTGGAATTCGAACTCGAAGTCGAACTCGAAGTCGAACTGGAACTCGAACTCGAAGTCGAGATCGAAGTCGATCTCGAAGTCGATCTCGAAGTCGAACTCGAATTCGACCTAGACCTCGAATTCGAACTCGAAGTCGAACTCGAGGTCCAACTCAAAGTCGAAGTCGAACTCGAACTCGACCTAGAATTCGAACTCCAAGGCGAACTCGAAATCGAACTGGAACTCGAACTGAAAGTCGAAATCGAAGTCGAACTCGAATTGGAACTCGAACTCAAATTCGAACTCGAATTGGAACTCGACCTCGAATTCAAACTCGAAGTCGAATTCGAGGTCGAACTCGAGGTCCAACTCAAAGTCGAAGTCGAACTAGAACTCGAACTGGAATTCGAACTCGAAGTCGAACTGGAACTCGAACTCGAAGTCGAGATCGAAGTCGAACTCGAATTCGAACTGGAAGTCGAACCCGAACTCGAAATTCGAACTCCAACTCAAATTCGAATTCGAATTCGAACTCGACCTCGAATTCGAACTCGAAGTCGAACTCGAGATCCAACTCAAAGTCGAAGTCGAACTAGAACTCGAACTGGAATTCGAACTCGAAGTCGAACTCGAAGTCGAACTCGAGGTCCAACTCAAAGTCGAAGTCGAACTAGAACTCGAACTGGAATTCGAACTCGAAGTCGAACTCGAAGTCGAACTGGAACTCGAACTCGAAGTCGAGATCGAAGTCGAACTCGAATTGGAACTCGAACTCAAATTCGAACTCGAATTGGAACTCGACCTCGAATTCAAACTCGAAGTCGAACTCGAGGTCGAAGTCGAACTCGAACTCGAACTGGAATTCGAACTCGAAGTCGAACTCGAACTCGAACTCGAAGTCGAAGTCGAAATCAGAGTCGAACTCGAAGCTGAAATCGAATTCGAAGTCGAAATCGAAATTGAAATCGAAGTCGAGCTCGAAGTCGAAATCTAACTCGAAATCGAACTGGAACTCGAACTGAAAGTCGAAATCGAAGTCGAACTCGAACCCGATCTCGAATTCGAACTCGAACTCCAATTCGAACTCGAAATGGAACTCGACCTCGAATTCAAACTCGAAGTCGAATTCGAGGTCGACCTCGAGGTCCAACTCAAAGTCGAAGTCGAACTAGAACTCGAACTGGAATTCGAACTCGAAGTCGAACTCGAAGTCGAACTGGAACTCGAACTCGAAGTCGAGATCGAAGTCGAACTCGAATTCGAACTGGAAGTCGAACCCGAACTCGAAATTCGAACTCCAACTCAAATTCGAATTCGAATTCGAACTCGACCTCGAATTCGAACTCGAAGTCGAACTCGAGGTCCAACTCAAAGTCGAAGTCGAACTAGAACTCGAACTGGAATTCGAACTCGAAGTCGAACTCGAAGTCGACCTACACCACGAATTCGAACTCGAAGTCGAACTCGAGGTCCAACTCAAAGTCGAAGTCGAACTAGAACTCGAACTGGAATTCGAACTCGAAGTCGAACTCGAAGTCGAACTGGAACTCGAACTCGAAGTCGAGATCGAAGTCGAACTGGAATTGGAACTCGAACTCAAATTCGAACTCGTATTGGAACTCGACCTCGAATTCAAACTCGAAGTCGAACTCGAGGTCGAAGTCGAACTCGAACTCGAAGTCGAACTCGAACTCGAACTCGAAGTCGAAGTCGAAATCAGAGTCGAACTCGAAGTTGAAATCGAATTCGAAGTCGAAATCGAACTCGAACTCGAAATTGAAATCGAAGTCGAGCTCGAAGTCGAAATCTAACTCGAAATCGAACTGGAACTCGAACTGAAAGTCGAAATCGAAGTCGAACTCGAACCCGATCTCGAATTCGAACTCGAACTCCAATTCGAACTCGAATTGGAACTCGACCTCGAATTCAAACTCGAAGTCGAATTCGAGGTCGAACTCGAGGTCCAACTCAAAGTCGAAGTCGAACTAGAACTCGAACTGGAATTCGAACTCGAAGTCGAACTCGAAGTCGAACTGGAACTCGAACTGAAAGTCGAAATCGAAGTCGAACTCGAATTGGAACTCGAACTCAAATTCGAACTCGAATTGGAACTCGACCTCGAATTCAAACTCGAAGTCGAACTCGAGGTCGAAGTCGAACTCGAACTCGAACTCGAAGTCGAAGTCGAAATCAGAGTCGAACTCGAAGTTGAAATCGAATTCGAAGTCGAAATCGAACTCGAACTCGAAATTGAAATCGAAGTCGAGCTCGAAGTCGAAATCTAACTCGAAATCGAACTGGAACTCGAACTGAAAGTCGAAATCGAAGTCGAACTCGAACCCGATCTCGAATTCGAACTCGAACAATTCGAACTCGAATTGGAACTCGACCTCGAATTCAAACTCGAAGTCGAATTCGAGGTCGAACTCGAGGTCCAACTCAAAGTCGAAGTCGAACTAGAACTCGAACTGGAATTCGAACTCGAAGTCGAACTCGAAGTCGAAATCGAACTCGAACTCGAAGTCGAGATCGAAGTCGAACTCGAATTCGAACTGGAAGTCGAACCCGAACTCGAAATTCGAACTCCAACACAAATTCGAATTCGAATTCGAACTCGACCTCGAATTCGAACTCGAACTCGAGGTCCAACTCAAAGTCGAAGTCGAACTAGAACTCGAACTGGAATTCGAACTCGAAGTCGAACTCGAAGTCGACCTACACTACGAATTCGAACTCGAAGTCGAACTCGAGGTCCAACTCAAAGTCGAAGTCGAACTAGAACTCGAACTGGAATTCGAACTCGACGTCGAACTCGAAGTCGAACTGGAAGTCGAACCCGAACTTGAAATTCGAACTCCAACTCAATTCGAATTCGAACTCGACCTCGAATTCGAACTCGAAGTCGAACTCGAGGTCCAACTCAAAGTCGAAGTCGAACTAGAACTCGAACTGGAATTCGAACTCGAAGTCGAACTCGAAGTCGACCTACACCACGAATTCGAACTCGAAGTCGAGATCGAAGTCGAACTCGAATTCGAACTGGAAGTCGAACCCGAACTCGAAATTCGAACTCCAACTCAATTCGAATTCGAATTCGAATTCGAACTCGACCTGGAATTCGAACTCGAAGTCGAACTCGAGGTCCAACTCAAAGTCGAAGTCGAACTAGAACTCGAACTGGAATTCGAACTCGAAGTCGAACTCGAAGTCGACCTACACCACGAATTCGAACTCGAAGTCGAACTCGAGGTCCAACTCAAAGTCGAAGTCGAACTAGAACTCGAACTGGAATTCGAACTCGAAGTCGAACTCGAAGTCGAACTGGAACTCGAACTCGAAGTCGAGATCGAAGTCGAACTCGAATTCGAACTCGAAGTCGAAGTCGAAATCAGAGTCGAACTCGAAGTTGAAATCGAATTCGAAGTCGAAATTGAAATCGAAGTCGAGCTCGAAGTCGAAATCTAACTCGAAATCGAACTGGAATTCGAACTCGAAGTCGAACTCGAAGTCGAAGTCGAACTAGAACTCGAACTGGAATTCGAACTCGAAGTCGAACTCGAAGTCGACCTACACCACGAATTCGAACTCGAAGTCGAACTCGAGGTCCAACTCAAAGTCGAAGTCGAACTCGAACTCGACCTAGAATTCGAACTCGAAGGCGAACTCGAAATCGAACTGGAACTCGAACTGAAAGTCGAAATCGAAGTCGAACTCGAATTGGAACTCGAACTCAAATTCGAACTCGAACTGGAACTCGACCTCGAATTCAAACTCGAAGTCGAACTCGAGGTCGAAGTCGAACTCGAAGTCGAACTCAAATTCCAATTCGAAGTCGAACTCGAACTCGAACTCGAAGACGAAACCAGAGTCGAACTCGAAGTTGAAATCGAATTCGAAGTCGAAATCGAACTCGAACTCGAAATTGAAATCGAAGTCGAGCTCGAAGTCGAAATCTAACTCGAAATCGAACTGGAACTCGAACTGAAAGTCGAAATCGAAGTCGAACTCGAACCCGAACCCGAATTTGAACTCGAACTCAAATTCGAACTCGAATTGGAACTCGACCTCGAATTCAAACTCGAAGTCGAACTCGAGGTCGAACTGGAACTCGAACTCGAAGTCGAGATCGAAGTCGAACTCGAAGTCGACCTAGACCACGAATTCGAACTCGAAGTCGAACTCGAAGTCGAAGTCGAACTAGAACTCGAACTGGAATTCGAACTCGAAGTCGAACTCGAACTCGAACTCGAAGTCGAAGTCGAAATCAGAGTCGAACTCGAAGTTGAAATCGAATTCGAAGTCGAAATCGAACTCGAACTCGAAATTGAAATCGAAGTCGAGCTCGAAGTCGAAATCTAACTCGAAATCGAACTGGAACTCGAATTCAAACTCGAAGTCGAATTCGAGGTCGAACTCGAGGTCCAACTCAAAGTCGAAGTCGAACTAGAACTCGAACTGGAATTCGAACTCGAAGTCGAACTCGAAGTCGAACTGGAACTCGAACTCGAAGTCGAGATCGAAGTCGAACTCGAATTCGAACTGGAAGTCGAACCCGAACTCGAAATTCGAACTCCAACTCAAATTCGAATTCGAATTCGAACTCGACCTCGAATTCGAACTCGAAGTCGAACTCGAGGTCCAACTCAAAGTCGAAGTCGAACTAGAACTCGAACTGGAATTCGAACTCGAAGTCGAACTCGAAGTCGACCTACACCACGAATTCGAACTCGAAGTCGAACTCGAGGTCCAACTCAAAGTCGAAGTCGAACTAGAACTCGAACTGGAATTCGAACTCGAAGTCGAACTCGAAGTCGAACTGGAACTCGAACTCGAAGTCGAGATCGAAGTCGAACTCGAATTCGAACTGGAAGTCGAACCCGAACTCGAAATTCGAACTCCAACTCAATTCGAATTCGAATTCGAACTCGACCTCGAATTCGAACTCGAAGTCGAACTCGAGGTCCAACTCAAAGTCGAAGTCGAACTAGAACTCGAACTGGAATTCGAACTCGAAGTCGAACTCGAAGTCGACCTACACCACGAATTCGAACTCGAAGTCGAACTCGAGGTCCAACTCAAAGTCGAAGTCGAACTAGAACTCGAACTGCAATTCGAACTCGAAGTCGAACTCGAAGTCGACCTAGACCACGAATTCGAACTCGAAGTCGAACTGGAACTCGAACTCGAAGTCGAGATCGAAGTCGATCTCGAAGTCGAACTCGAATTCGACCTAGACCTCGAATTCGAACTCGAAGTCGAACTCGAGTTCCAACTCAAAGTCGAAGTCGAACTCGAACTCGACCTAGAATTCGAACTCGAAGGCGAACTCGAAATCGAACTGGAACTCGAACTGAAAGTCGAAATCGAAGTCGAACTCGAATTCGAACTCCAACTCAAATTCGAATTCGAATTCGAACTCGACCTCGAATTCGAACTCGAAGTCGAACTCGAGGTCCAACTCAAAGTCGAAGTCGAACTAGAACTCGAACTGGAATTCGAACTCGAAGTCGAACTCGAAGTCGACCTACACCACGAATTTGAACTCGAAGTCGAACTCGAGGTCCAACTCAAAGTCGAAGTCGAACTAGAACTCGAACTGGAATTCGAACTCGAAGTCGAACTCGAAGTCGAACTGGAACTCGAACTCGAAGTCGAGATCGAAGTCGAACTCGAATTCGAACTGGAAGTCGAACCCGAACTCGAAATTCGAACTCCAACTCAATTCGAATTCGAATTCGAACTCGACCTCGAATTCGAACTCGAAGTCGAACTCGAGGTCCAACTCAAAGTCGAAGTCGAACTAGAACTCGAACTGGAATTCGAACTCGAAGTCGAACTCGAAGTCGACCTACACCACGAATTCGAACTCGAAGTCGAACTCGAGGTCCAACTCAAAGTCGAAGTCGAACTAGAACTCGAACTGGAATTCGAACTCGAAGTCGAACTCGAAGTCGACCTAGACCACGAATTCGAACTCGAAGTCGAACTGGAACTCGAACTCGAAGTCGAGATCGAAGTCGATCTCGAAGTCGAACTCGAATTCGACCTAGACCTCGAATTCGAACTCGAAGTCGAACTCGAGGTCCAACTCAAAGTCGAAGTCGAACTCGAACTCGACCTAGAATTCGAACTCGAAGGCGAACTCGAAATCGAACTGGAACTCGAACTGAAAGTCGAAATCGAAGTCGAACTCGAATTGGAACTCGAACTCAAATTCGAACTCGAACTGGAACTCGACCTCGAATTCAAACTCGAAGTCGAACTCGAGGTCGAAGTCGAACTCGAAGTCGAACTCAAAGTCCAATTCGAAGTCGAACTCGAACTCGAACTCGAACTCGAAGACGAAATCAGAGTCGAACTCGAAGTTGAAATCGAATTCGAAGTCGAAATCGAACTCGAACTCGAAATTGAAATCGAAGTCGAGCTCGAAGTCGAAATCTAACTCGAAATCGAACTGGAACTCGAACTGAAAGTCGAAATCGAAGTCGAACTCGAACCCGAACCCGAATTTGAACTCGAACTCAAATTCGAACTCGAATTGGAACTCGACCTCGAATTCAAACTCGAAGTCGAACTCGAGGTCGAACTGGAACTCGAACTCGAAGTCGAGATCGAAGTCGAACTCGAAGTCGACCTAGACCACGAATTCGAACTCGAAGTCGAACTCGAAGTCGAAGTCGAACTAGAACTCGAACTGGAATTCGAACTCGAAGTCGACCTAGACCACGAATTCGAACTCGAAGTCGAACTCGAAGTCGAACTGGAACTCGAACTCGAAGTCGAGATCGAAGTCGATCTCGAAGTCGAACTCGAATTCGACCTAGACCTCGAATTCGAACTCGAAGTCGAACTCGAGGTCCAACTCAAAGTCGAAGTCGAACTCGAACTCAACCTGGAATTCGAACTCGAAGGCGAACTCGAAATCGAACTGGAACTCGAACTGAAAGTCGAAATCGAAGTCGAACTCGAATTGGAACTCGAACTCAAATTCGAACTCGAATTGGAACTCGACCTCGAATTCAAACTCGAAGTCGAACTCGAGGTCGAAGTCGAACTCGAACTCGAACTCGAAGTCGAAGTCGAAATCAGAGTCGAACTCGAAGTTGAAATCGAATTCGAAGTCGAAATCGAACTCGAACTCGAAATTGAAATCGAAGTCGAGCTCGAAGTCGAAATCTAACTCGAAATCGAACTGGAACTCGAACTGAAAGTCGAAATCGAAGTCGAACTCGAACCCGATCTCGAATTCGAACTCGAACTCCAATTCGAACTCGAATTGGAACTCGACCTCGAATTCAAACTCGAAGTCGAATTCGAGGTCGAACTCGAGGTCCAACTCAAAGTCGAAGTCGAACTAGAACTCGAACTGGAATTCGAACTCGAAGTCGAACTCGAAGTCGAACTGGAACTCGAACTCGAAGTCGAGATCGAAGTCGAACTCGAATTCGAACTGGAAGTCGAACCCGAACTCGAAATTCGAACTCCAACTCAAATTCGAATTCGAATTCGAACTCGACCTCGAATTCGAACTCGAAGTCGAACTCGAGGTCCAACTCAAAGTCGAAGTCGAACTAGAACTCGAACTGGAATTCGAACTCGAAGTCGAACTCGAAGTCGACCTACACCACGAATTCGAACTCGAAGTCGAACTCGCGGTCCAACTCAAAGTCGAAGTCGAACTAGAACTCGAACTGGAATTCGAACTCGAAGTCGAACTCGAAGTCGACCTAGACCACGAATTCGAACTCGAAGTCGAACTGGAACTCGAATTCGAAGTCGAGATCGAAGTCGAACTAGAAGTCGACCTAGACCACGAATTCGAACTCGAAGTCGAACTCGAGGTCCAACTCAAAGTCGAAGTCGAACTAGAACTCGAACTGGAATTCGAACTCGAAGTCGAACTCGAAGTCGAACTGGAACTCGAACTCGAAGTCGAGATCGAAGTCGAACTCGAATTCGAACTGGAAGTCGAACCCGAACTCGAAATTCGAACTCCAACTCAATTCGAATTCGAATTCGAACTCGACCTAGAATTCGAACTCGAAGGCGAACTCGAAATCGAACTGGAACTCGAACTGAAAGTCGAAATCGAAGTCGAACTCGAATTGGAACTCGAACTCAAATTCGAACTCGAACTGGAACTCGACCTCGAATTCAAACTCGAAGTCGAACTCGAGGTCGAAGTCGAACTCGAAGTCGAACTCAAAGTCCAATTCGAAGTCGAACTCGAACTCGAACTCGAAGTCGAAGTCGAAATCAGAGTCGAACTCGAAGTTGAAATCGAATTCGAAGTCGAAATCGAACTCGAACTCGAAATTGAAATCGAAGTCGAGCTCGAAGTCGAAATCTAACTCGAAAGCGAACTGGAACTCGAACTGAAAGTCGAAATCGAAGTCGAACTCGAACCCGAACCCGAATTTGAACTCGAACTCAAATTCGAACTCGAATTGGAACTCGACCTCGAATTCAAACTCGAAGTCGAACTCGAGGTCGAACTGGAACTCGAACTCGAAGTCGAGATCGAAGTCGAACTCGAAGTCGACCTAGACCACGAATTCGAACTCGAAGTCGAAGTCGAACTAGAACTCGAACTGGAATTCGAACTCGAAGTCGAACTCGAAGTCGACCTAGACCACGAATTCGAACTCGAAGTCGAACTCGAAGTCGAACTGGAACTCGAACTCGAAGTCGAGATCGAAGTCGATCTCGAAGTCGAACTCGAATTCGACCTAGACCTCGAATTCGAACTCGAAGTCGAACTCGAGGTCCAACTCAAAGTCGAAGTCGAACTCGAACTCAACCTGGAATTCGAACTCGAAGGCGAACTCGAAATCGAACTGGAACTCGAACTGAAAGTCGAAATCGAAGTCGAACTCGAATTGGAACTCGAACTCAAATTCGAACTCGAATTGGAACTCGACCTCGAATTCAAACTCGAAGTCGAACTCGAGGTCGAAGTCGAACTCGAACTCGAACTCGAAGTCGAAGTCGAAATCAGAGTCGAACTCGAAGTTGAAATCGAATTCGAAGTCGAAATCGAACTCGAACTCGAAATTGAAATCGAAGTCGAGCTCGAAGTCGAAATCTAACTCGAAATCGAACTGGAACTCGAACTGAAAGTCGAAATCGAAGTCGAACTCGAACCCGATCTCGAATTCGAACTCGAACTCCAATTCGAACTCGAATTGGAACTCGACCTCGAATTCAAACTCGAAGTCGAATTCGAGGTCGAACTCGAGGTCCAACTCAAAGTCGAAGTCGAACTAGAACTCGAACTGGAATTCGAACTCGAAGTCGAACTCGAAGTCGAACTGGAACTCGAACTCGAAGTCGAGATCGAAGTCGAACTCGAATTCGAACTGGAAGTCGAACCCGAACTCGAAATTCGAACTCCAACTCAAATTCGAATTCGAATTCGAACTCGACCTCGAATTCGAACTCGAAGTCGAACTCGAGGTCCAACTCAAAGTCGAAGTCGAACTAGAACTCGAACTGGAATTCGAACTCGAAGTCGAACTCGAAGTCGACCTACACCACGAATTCGAACTCGAAGTCGAACTCGAGGTCCAACTCAAAGTCGAAGTCGAACTAGAACTCGAACTGGAATTCGAACTCGAAGTCGAACTCGAAGTCGAACTGGAACTCGAACTCGAAGTCGAGATCGAAGTCGAACTCGAAGTCGACCTAGACCACGAATTCGAACTCGAAGTCGAACTCGAAGTCGAAGTCGAAATAGAACTCGAACTGGAATTCGAACTCGAGGTCGAACTCGAAGTCGACCTAGACCACGAATTCGAACTCGAAGTCGAACTCGAAGTCGAACTGGAACTCGAACTCGAAGTCGAGATCGAAGTCGATCTCGAAGTCGATCTCGAAGTCGAACTCGAATTCGACCTAGACCTCGAATTCGAACTCGAAGTCGAACTCGAGGTCCAACTCAAAGTCGAAGTCGAACTCGAACTCGACCTAGAATTCGAACTCCAAGGCGAACTCGAAATCGAACTGGAACTCGAACTGAAAGTCGAAATCGAAGTCGAACTCGAATTGGAACTCGAACTCAAATTCGAACTCGAATTGGAACTCGACCTCGAATTCAAACTCGAAGTCGAATTCGAGGTCGAACTCGAGGTCCAACTCAAAGTCGAAGTCGAACTAGAACTCGAACTGGAATTCGAACTCGAAGTCGAACTGGAACTCGAACTCGAAGTCGAGATCGAAGTCGAACTCGAATTCGAACTGGAAGTCGAACCCGAACTCGAAATTCGAACTCCAACTCAAATTCGAATTCGAATTCGAACTCGACCTCGAATTCGAACTCGAAGTCGAACTCGAGATCCAACTCAAAGTCGAAGTCGAACTAGAACTCGAACTGGAATTCGAACTCGAAGTCGAACTCGAAGTCGAACTCGAGGTCCAACTCAAAGTCGAAGTCGAACTAGAACTCGAACTGGAATTCGAACTCGAAGTCGAACTCGAAGTCGAACTGGAACTCGAACTCGAAGTCGAGATCGAAGTCGAACTCGAATTGGAACTCGAACTCAAATTCGAACTCGAATTGGAACTCGACCTCGAATTCAAACTCGAAGTCGAACTCGAGGTCGAAGTCGAACTCGAACTCGAACTGGAATTCGAACTCGAAGTCGAACTCGAACTCGAACTCGAAGTCGAAGTCGAAATCAGAGTCGAACTCGAAGCTGAAATCGAATTCGAAGTCGAAATCGAAATTGAAATCGAAGTCGAGCTCGAAGTCGAAATCTAACTCGAAATCGAACTGGAACTCGAACTGAAAGTCGAAATCGAAGTCGAACTCGAACCCGATCTCGAATTCGAACTCGAACTCCAATTCGAACTCGAAATGGAACTCGACCTCGAATTCAAACTCGAAGTCGAATTCGAGGTCGACCTCGAGGTCCAACTCAAAGTCGAAGTCGAACTAGAACTCGAACTGGAATTCGAACTCGAAGTCGAACTCGAAGTCGAACTGGAACTCGAACTCGAAGTCGAGATCGAAGTCGAACTCGAATTCGAACTGGAAGTCGAACCCGAACTCGAAATTCGAACTCCAACTCAAATTCGAATTCGAATTCGAACTCGACCTCGAATTCGAACTCGAAGTCGAACTCGAGGTCCAACTCAAAGTCGAAGTCGAACTAGAACTCGAACTGGAATTCGAACTCGAAGTCGAACTCGAAGTCGACCTACACCACGAATTCGAACTCGAAGTCGAACTCGAGGTCCAACTCAAAGTCGAAGTCGAACTAGAACTCGAACTGGAATTCGAACTCGAAGTCGAACTCGAAGTCGAACTGGAACTCGAACTCGAAGTCGAGATCGAAGTCGAACTGGAATTGGAACTCGAACTCAAATTCGAACTCGTATTGGAACTCGACCTCGAATTCAAACTCGAAGTCGAACTCGAGGTCGAAGTCGAACTCGAACTCGAAGTCGAACTCGAACTCGAACTCGAAGTCGAAGTCGAAATCAGAGTCGAACTCGAAGTTGAAATCGAATTCGAAGTCGAAATCGAACTCGAACTCGAAATTGAAATCGAAGTCGAGCTCGAAGTCGAAATCTAACTCGAAATCGAACTGGAACTCGAACTGAAAGTCGAAATCGAAGTCGAACTCGAACCCGATCTCGAATTCGAACTCGAACTCCAATTCGAACTCGAATTGGAACTCGACCTCGAATTCAAACTCGAAGTCGAATTCGAGGTCGAACTCGAGGTCCAACTCAAAGTCGAAGTCGAACTAGAACTCGAACTGGAATTCGAACTCGAAGTCGAACTCGAAGTCGAACTGGAACTCGAACTGAAAGTCGAAATCGAAGTCGAACTCGAATTGGAACTCGAACTCAAATTCGAACTCGAATTGGAACTCGACCTCGAATTCAAACTCGAAGTCGAACTCGAGGTCGAAGTCGAACTCGAACTCGAACTCGAAGTCGAAGTCGAAATCAGAGTCGAACTCGAAGTTGAAATCGAATTCGAAGTCGAAATCGAACTCGAACTCGAAATTGAAATCGAAGTCGAGCTCGAAGTCGAAATCTAACTCGAAATCGAACTGAAACTCGAACTGAAAGTCGAAATCGAAGTCGAACTCGAACCCGATCTCGAATTCGAACTCGAACTCCAATTCGAACTCGAATTGGAACTCAACCTCGAATTCAAACTCGAAGTCGAATTCGAGGTCGAACTCGAGGTCCAACTCAAAGTCGAAGTCGAACTAGAACTCGAACTGGAATTCGAACTCGAAGTCGAACTCGAAGTCGAACTGGAACTCGAACTCGAAGTCGAGATCGAAGTCGAACTCGAATTCGAACTGGAAGTCGAACCCGAACTCGAAATTCGAACTCCAACTCAAATTCGAATTCGAATTCGAACTCGACCTCGAATTCGAACTCGAAGTCGAACTCGAGGTCCAACTCAAAGTCGAAGTCGAACTAGAACTCGAACTGGAATTCGAACTCGAAGTCGAACTCGAAGTCGACCTACACTACGAATTCGAACTCGAAGTCGAACTCGAGGTCCAACTCAAAGTCGAAGTCGAACTAGAACTCGAACTGGAATTCGAACTCGACGTGGAACTCGAAGTCGAACTGGAAGTCGAACCCGAACTCGAAATTCGAACTCCAACTCAATTCGAATTCGAATTCGAACTCGACCTCGAATTCGAACTCGAAGTCGAACTCGAGGTCCAACTCAAAGTCGAAGTCGAACTAGAACTCGAACTGGAATTCGAACTCGAAGTCGAACTCGAAGTCGACCTACACCACGAATTCGAACTCGAAGTCGAACTGGAACTCGAACTCGAAGTCGAGATCGAAGTCGATCTCGAAGTCGAACTCGAATTCGACCTAGACCTCGAATTCGAACTCGAAGTCGAACTCGAGGTCCAACTCAAAGTCGAAGTCGAACTAGAACTCGAACTGGAATTCGAACTCGACGTCGAACTCGAAGTCGAACTGGAAGTCGAACCCGAACTCGAAATTCGAACTCCAACTCAATTCGAATTCGAATTCGAACTCGACCTCGAATTCGAACTCGAAGTCGAACTCGAGGTCCAACTCAAAGTCGAAGTCGAACTAGAACTCGAACTGGAATTCGAACTCGAAGTCGAACTCGAAGTCGACCTACACCACGAATTCGAACTCGACGTCGAACTGGAACTCGAACTCGAAGTCGAGATCGAAGTCGAACTCGAATTGGAACTCGAACTCAAATTCGAACTCGAACTGGAACTCGACCTCGAATTCAAACTCGAAGTCGAACTCGAGGTCGAAGTCGAACTCGAAGTCGAACTCAAAGTCCAATTCGAAGTCGAACTCGAACTCGAACTCGAACTCGAAGACGAAATCAGAGTCGAACTCGAAGTTGAAATCGAATTCGAAGTCGAAATCGAACCCGAACTCGAAATTGAAATCGAAGTCGAGCTCGAAGTCGAAATCTAACTCGAAATCGAACTGGAACTCGAACTGAAAGTCGAAATCGAAGTCGAACTCGAACCCGAACCCGAATTTGAACTCGAACTCAAATTCGAACTCGAATTGGAACTCGACCTCGAATTCAAACTCGAAGTAGAACTCGAGGTCGAACTGGAACTCGAACTCGAAGTCGAGATCGAAGTCGAACTCGAAGTCGACCTAGACCACGAATTCGAACTCGAAGTCGAACTCGAAGTCGAAGTCGAAATAGAACTCGAACTGGAATTCGAACTCGAGGTCGAACTCGAAGTCGACCTAGACCACGAATTCGAACTCGAAGTCGAACTCGAAGTCGAACTGGAACTCGAACTCGAAGTCGAGATCGAAGTCGATCTCGAAGTCGATCTCGAAGTCGAACTCGAATTCGACCTAGACCTCGAATTCGAACTCGAAGTCGAACTCGAGGTCCAACTCAAAGTCGAAGTCGAACTCGAACTCGACCTAGAATTCGAACTCCAAGGCGAACTCGAAATCGAACTGGAACTCGAACTGAAAGTCGAAATCGAAGTCGAACTCGAATTGGAACTCGAACTCAAATTCGAACTCGAATTGGAACTCGACCTCGAATTCAAACTCGAAGTCGAATTCGAGGTCGAACTCGAGGTCCAACTCAAAGTCGAAGTCGAACTAGAACTCGAACTGGAATTCGAACTCGAAGTCGAACTGGAATTCGAACTCGAAGTCGAACTCGAAGTCGACCTACACCACGAATTCGAACTCGAAGTCGAACTGGAACTCGAACTCGAAGTCGAGATCGAAGTCGATCTCGAAGTCGAACTCGAATTCGACCTAGACCTCGAATTCGAACTCGAAGTCGAACTCGAGGTCCAACTCAAAGTCGAAGTCGAACTAGAACTCGAACTGGAATTCGAACTCGAAGTCGAACTCGAAGTCGAACTGGAACTCGAACTCGAAGTCGAGATCGAAGTCGAACTGGAATTGGAACTCGAACTCAAATTCGAACTCGTATTGGAACTCGACCTCGAATTCAAACTCGAAGTCGAACTCGAGGTCGAAGTCGAACTCGAACTCGAAGTCGAACTCGAACTCGAACTCGAAGTCGAAGTCGAAATCAGAGTCGAACTCGAAGTTGAAATCGAATTCGAAGTCGAAATCGAACTCGAACTCGAAATTGAAATCGAAGTCGAGCTCGAAGTCGAAATCTAACTCGAAATCGAACTGGAACTCGAACTGAAAGTCGAAATCGAAGTCGAACTCGAACCCGATCTCGAATTCGAACTCGAACTCCAATTCGAACTCGAATTGGAACTCGACCTCGAATTCAAACTCGAAGTCGAATTCGAGGTCGAACTCGAGGTCCAACTCAAAGTCGAAGTCGAACTAGAACTCGAACTGGAATTCGAACTCGAAGTCGAACTCGAAGTCGAACTGGAACTCGAACTGAAAGTCGAAATCGAAGTCGAACTCGAATTGGAACTCGAACTCAAATTCGAACTCGAATTGGAACTCGACCTCGAATTCAAACTCGAAGTCGAACTCGAGGTCGAAGTCGAACTCGAACTCGAACTCGAAGTCGAAGTCGAAATCAGAGTCGAACTCGAAGTTGAAATCGAATTCGAAGTCGAAATCGAACTCGAACTCGAAATTGAAATCGAAGTCGAGCTCGAAGTCGAAATCTAACTCGAAATCGAACTGAAACTCGAACTGAAAGTCGAAATCGAAGTCGAACTCGAACCCGATCTCGAATTCGAACTCGAACTCCAATTCGAACTCGAATTGGAACTCAACCTCGAATTCAAACTCGAAGTCGAATTCGAGGTCGAACTCGAGGTCCAACTCAAAGTCGAAGTCGAACTAGAACTCGAACTGGAATTCGAACTCGAAGTCGAACTCGAAGTCGAACTGGAACTCGAACTCGAAGTCGAGATCGAAGTCGAACTCGAATTCGAACTGGAAGTCGAACCCGAACTCGAAATTCGAACTCCAACTCAAATTCGAATTCGAATTCGAACTCGACCTCGAATTCGAACTCGAAGTCGAACTCGAGGTCCAACTCAAAGTCGAAGTCGAACTAGAACTCGAACTGGAATTCGAACTCGAAGTCGAACTCGAAGTCGACCTACACTACGAATTCGAACTCGAAGTCGAACTCGAGGTCCAACTCAAAGTCGAAGTCGAACTAGAACTCGAACTGGAATTCGAACTCGACGTCGAACTCGAAGTCGAACTGGAAGTCGAACCCGAACTCGAAATTCGAACTCCAACTCAATTCGAATTCGAATTCGAACTCGACCTCGAATTCGAACTCGAAGTCGAACTCGAGGTCCAACTCAAAGTCGAAGTCGAACTAGAACTCGAACTGGAATTCGAACTCGAAGTCGAACTCGAAGTCGACCTACACCACGAATTCGAACTCGAAGTCGAACTGGAACTCGAACTCGAAGTCGAGATCGAAGTCGATCTCGAAGTCGAACTCGAATTCGACCTAGACCTCGAATTCGAACTCGAAGTCGAACTCGAGGTCCAACTCAAAGTCGAAGTCGAACTAGAACTCGAACTGGAATTCGAACTCGACGTCGAACTCGAAGTCGAACTGGAAGTCGAACCCGAACTCGAAATTCGAACTCCAACTCAATTCGAATTCGAATTCGAACTCGACCTCGAATTCGAACTCGAAGTCGAACTCGAGGTCCAACTCAAAGTCGAAGTCGAACTAGAACTCGAACTGGAATTCGAACTCGAAGTCGAACTCGAAGTCGACCTACACCACGAATTCGAACTCGACGTCGAACTGGAACTCGAACTCGAAGTCGAGATCGAAGTCGAACTCGAATTGGAACTCGAACTCAAATTCGAACTCGAACTGGAACTCGACCTCGAATTCAAACTCGAAGTCGAACTCGAGGTCGAAGTCGAACTCGAAGTCGAACTCAAAGTCCAATTCGAAGTCGAACTCGAACTCGAACTCGAACTCGAAGACGAAATCAGAGTCGAACTCGAAGTTGAAATCGAATTCGAAGTCGAAATCGAACCCGAACTCGAAATTGAAATCGAAGTCGAGCTCGAAGTCGAAATCTAACTCGAAATCGAACTGGAACTCGAACTGAAAGTCGAAATCGAAGTCGAACTCGAACCCGAACCCGAATTTGAACTCGAACTCAAATTCGAACTCGAATTGGAACTCGACCTCGAATTCAAACTCGAAGTAGAACTCGAGGTCGAACTGGAACTCGAACTCGAAGTCGAGATCGAAGTCGAACTCGAAGTCGACCTAGACCACGAATTCGAACTCGAAGTCGAACTCGAAGTCGAAGTCGAAATAGAACTCGAACTGGAATTCGAACTCGAGGTCGAACTCGAAGTCGACCTAGACCACGAATTCGAACTCGAAGTCGAACTCGAAGTCGAACTGGAACTCGAACTCGAAGTCGAGATCGAAGTCGATCTCGAAGTCGATCTCGAAGTCGAACTCGAATTCGACCTAGACCTCGAATTCGAACTCGAAGTCGAACTCGAGGTCCAACTCAAAGTCGAAGTCGAACTCGAACTCGACCTAGAATTCGAACTCCAAGGCGAACTCGAAATCGAACTGGAACTCGAACTGAAAGTCGAAATCGAAGTCGAACTCGAATTGGAACTCGAACTCAAATTCGAACTCGAATTGGAACTCGACCTCGAATTCAAACTCGAAGTCGAATTCGAGGTCGAACTCGAGGTCCAACTCAAAGTCGAAGTCGAACTAGAACTCGAACTGGAATTCGAACTCGAAGTCGAACTGGAACTCGAACTCGAAGTCGAGATCGAAGTCGAACTCGAATTCGAACTGGAAGTCGAACCCGAACTCGAAATTCGAACTCCAACTCAAATTCGAATTCGAATTCGAACTCGACCTCGAATTCGAACTCGAAGTCGAACTCGAGATCCAACTCAAAGTCGAAGTCGAACTAGAACTCGAACTGGAATTCGAACTCGAAGTCGAACTCGAAGTCGAACTCGAGGTCCAACTCAAAGTCGAAGTCGAACTAGAACTCGAACTGGAATTCGAACTCGAAGTCGAACTCGAAGTCGAACTGGAACTCGAACTCGAAGTCGAGATCGAAGTCGAACTCGAATTGGAACTCGAACTCAAATTCGAACTCGAATTGGAACTCGACCTCGAATTCAAACTCGAAGTCGAACTCGAGGTCGAAGTCGAACTCGAACTCGAACTGGAATTCGAACTCGAAGTCGAACTCGAACTCGAACTCGAAGTCGAAGTCGAAATCAGAGTCGAACTCGAAGCTGAAATCGAATTCGAAGTCGAAATCGAAATTGAAATCGAAGTCGAGCTCGAAGTCGAAATCTAACTCGAAATCGAACTGGAACTCGAACTGAAAGTCGAAATCGAAGTCGAACTCGAACCCGATCTCGAATTCGAACTCGAACTCCAATTCGAACTCGAAATGGAACTCGACCTCGAATTCAAACTCGAAGTCGAATTCGAGGTCGACCTCGAGGTCCAACTCAAAGTCGAAGTCGAACTAGAACTCGAACTGGAATTCGAACTCGAAGTCGAACTCGAAGTCGAACTGGAACTCGAACTCGAAGTCGAGATCGAAGTCGAACTCGAATTCGAACTGGAAGTCGAACCCGAACTCGAAATTCGAACTCCAACTCAAATTCGAATTCGAATTCGAACTCGACCTCGAATTCGAACTCGAAGTCGAACTCGAGGTCCAACTCAAAGTCGAAGTCGAACTAGAACTCGAACTGGAATTCGAACTCGAAGTCGAACTCGAAGTCGACCTACACCACGAATTCGAACTCGAAGTCGAACTCGAGGTCCAACTCAAAGTCGAAGTCGAACTAGAACTCGAACTGGAATTCGAACTCGAAGTCGAACTCGAAGTCGAACTGGAACTCGAACTCGAAGTCGAGATCGAAGTCGAACTGGAATTGGAACTCGAACTCAAATTCGAACTCGTATTGGAACTCGACCTCGAATTCAAACTCGAAGTCGAACTCGAGGTCGAAGTCGAACTCGAACTCGAAGTCGAACTCGAACTCGAACTCGAAGTCGAAGTCGAAATCAGAGTCGAACTCGAAGTTGAAATCGAATTCGAAGTCGAAATCGAACTCGAACTCGAAATTGAAATCGAAGTCGAGCTCGAAGTCGAAATCTAACTCGAAATCGAACTGGAACTCGAACTGAAAGTCGAAATCGAAGTCGAACTCGAACCCGATCTCGAATTCGAACTCGAACTCCAATTCGAACTCGAATTGGAACTCGACCTCGAATTCAAACTCGAAGTCGAATTCGAGGTCGAACTCGAGGTCCAACTCAAAGTCGAAGTCGAACTAGAACTCGAACTGGAATTCGAACTCGAAGTCGAACTCGAAGTCGAACTGGAACTCGAACTGAAAGTCGAAATCGAAGTCGAACTCGAATTGGAACTCGAACTCAAATTCGAACTCGAATTGGAACTCGACCTCGAATTCAAACTCGAAGTCGAACTCGAGGTCGAAGTCGAACTCGAACTCGAACTCGAAGTCGAAGTCGAAATCAGAGTCGAACTCGAAGTTGAAATCGAATTCGAAGTCGAAATCGAACTCGAACTCGAAATTGAAATCGAAGTCGAGCTCGAAGTCGAAATCTAACTCGAAATCGAACTGAAACTCGAACTGAAAGTCGAAATCGAAGTCGAACTCGAACCCGATCTCGAATTCGAACTCGAACTCCAATTCGAACTCGAATTGGAACTCAACCTCGAATTCAAACTCGAAGTCGAATTCGAGGTCGAACTCGAGGTCCAACTCAAAGTCAAAGTCGAAGTCGAACTCGAAGTCGAACTGGAACTCGAACTCGAAGTCGAGATCGAAGTCGAACTCGAATTCGAACTGGAAGTCGAACCCGAACTCGAAATTCGAACTCCAACTCAAATTCGAATTCGAATTCGAACTCGACCTCGAATTCGAACTCGAAGTCGAACTCGAGGTCCAACTCAAAGTCGAAGTCGAACTAGAACTCGAACTGGAATTCGAACTCGAAGTCGAACTCGAAGTCGACCTACACTACGAATTCGAACTCGAAGTCGAACTCGAGGTCCAACTCAAAGTCGAAGTCGAACTAGAACTCGAACTGGAATTCGAACTCGACGTCGAACTCGAAGTCGAACTGGAAGTCGAACCCGAACTCGAAATTCGAACTCCAACTCAATTCGAATTCGAATTCGAACTCGACCTCGAATTCGAACTCGAAGTCGAACTCGAGGTCCAACTCAAAGTCGAAGTCGAACTAGAACTCGAACTGGAATTCGAACTCGAAGTCGAACTCGAAGTCGACCTACACCACGAATTCGAACTCGAAGTCGAACTGGAACTCGAACTCGAAGTCGAGATCGAAGTCGATCTCGAAGTCGAACTCGAATTCGACCTAGACCTCGAATTCGAACTCGAAGTCGAACTCGAGGTCCAACTCAAAGTCGAAGTCGAACTAGAACTCGAACTGGAATTCGAACTCGAAGTCGAACTCGAAGTCGAACTGGAACTCGAACTCGAAGTCGAGATCGAAGTCGAACTGGAATTGGAACTCGAACTCAAATTCGAACTCGTATTGGAACTCGACCTCGAATTCAAACTCGAAGTCGAACTCGAGGTCGAAGTCGAACTCGAACTCGAAGTCGAACTCGAACTCGAACTCGAAGTCGAAGTCGAAATCAGAGTCGAACTCGAAGTTGAAATCGAATTCGAAGTCGAAATCGAACTCGAACTCGAAATTGAAATCGAAGTCGAGCTCGAAGTCGAAATCTAACTCGAAATCGAACTGGAACTCGAACTGAAAGTCGAAATCGAAGTCGAACTCGAACCCGATCTCGAATTCGAACTCGAACTCCAATTCGAACTCGAATTGGAACTCGACCTCGAATTCAAACTCGAAGTCGAATTCGAGGTCGAACTCGAGGTCCAACTCAAAGTCGAAGTCGAACTAGAACTCGAACTGGAATTCGAACTCGAAGTCGAACTCGAAGTCGAACTGGAACTCGAACTGAAAGTCGAAATCGAAGTCGAACTCGAATTGGAACTCGAACTCAAATTCGAACTCGAATTGGAACTCGACCTCGAATTCAAACTCGAAGTCGAACTCGAGGTCGAAGTCGAACTCGAACTCGAACTCGAAGTCGAAGTCGAAATCAGAGTCGAACTCGAAGTTGAAATCGAATTCGAAGTCGAAATCGAACTCGAACTCGAAATTGAAATCGAAGTCGAGCTCGAAGTCGAAATCTAACTCGAAATCGAACTGAAACTCGAACTGAAAGTCGAAATCGAAGTCGAACTCGAACCCGATCTCGAATTCGAACTCGAACTCCAATTCGAACTCGAATTGGAACTCAACCTCGAATTCAAACTCGAAGTCGAATTCGAGGTCGAACTCGAGGTCCAACTCAAAGTCGAAGTCGAACTAGAACTCGAACTGGAATTCGAACTCGAAGTCGAACTCGAAGTCGAACTGGAACTCGAACTCGAAGTCGAGATCGAAGTCGAACTCGAATTCGAACTGGAAGTCGAACCCGAACTCGAAATTCGAACTCCAACTCAAATTCGAATTCGAATTCGAACTCGACCTCGAATTCGAACTCGAAGTCGAACTCGAGGTCCAACTCAAAGTCGAAGTCGAACTAGAACTCGAACTGGAATTCGAACTCGAAGTCGAACTCGAAGTCGACCTACACTACGAATTCGAACTCGAAGTCGAACTCGAGGTCCAACTCAAAGTCGAAGTCGAACTAGAACTCGAACTGGAATTCGAACTCGACGTCGAACTCGAAGTCGAACTGGAAGTCGAACCCGAACTCGAAATTCGAACTCCAACTCAATTCGAATTCGAATTCGAACTCGACCTCGAATTCGAACTCGAAGTCGAACTCGAGGTCCAACTCAAAGTCGAAGTCGAACTAGAACTCGAACTGGAATTCGAACTCGAAGTCGAACTCGAAGTCGACCTACACCACGAATTCGAACTCGAAGTCGAACTGGAACTCGAACTCGAAGTCGAGATCGAAGTCGATCTCGAAGTCGAACTCGAATTCGACCTAGACCTCGAATTCGAACTCGAAGTCGAACTCGAGGTCCAACTCAAAGTCGAAGTCGAACTAGAACTCGAACTGGAATTCGAACTCGACGTCGAACTCGAAGTCGAACTGGAAGTCGAACCCGAACTCGAAATTCGAACTCCAACTCAATTCGAATTCGAATTCGAACTCGACCTCGAATTCGAACTCGAAGTCGAACTCGAGGTCCAACTCAAAGTCGAAGTCGAACTAGAACTCGAACTGGAATTCGAACTCGAAGTCGAACTCGAAGTCGACCTACACCACGAATTCGAACTCGACGTCGAACTGGAACTCGAACTCGAAGTCGAGATCGAAGTCGAACTCGAATTGGAACTCGAACTCAAATTCGAACTCGAACTGGAACTCGACCTCGAATTCAAACTCGAAGTCGAACTCGAGGTCGAAGTCGAACTCGAAGTCGAACTCAAAGTCCAATTCGAAGTCGAACTCGAACTCGAACTCGAACTCGAAGACGAAATCAGAGTCGAACTCGAAGTTGAAATCGAATTCGAAGTCGAAATCGAACCCGAACTCGAAATTGAAATCGAAGTCGAGCTCGAAGTCGAAATCTAACTCGAAATCGAACTGGAACTCGAACTGAAAGTCGAAATCGAAGTCGAACTCGAACCCGATCTCGAATTCGAACTCGAACTGGAATTCGAACTCGAAGTCGAACTCGAAGTCGAACTGGAACTCGAACTCGAAGTCGAGATCGAAGTCGAACTCGAATTCGAACTGGAAGTCGAACCCGAACTCGAAATTCGAACTCCAACTCAAATTCGAATTCGAATTCGAACTCGACCTCGAATTCGAACTCGAAGTCGAACTCGAGGTCCAACTCAAAGTCGAAGTCGAACTAGAACTCGAACTGGAATTCGAACTCGAAGTCGAACTCGAAGTCGACCTACACCACGAATTCGAACTCGAAGTCGAACTCGAGGTCCAACTCAAAGTCGAAGTCGAACTAGAACTCGAACTGGAATTCGAACTCGAAGTCGAACTCGAAGTCGAACTGGAACTCGAACTCGAAGTCGAGATCGAAGTCGAACCCGAACTCGAAATTCGAACTCCAACTCAATTCGAATTCGAATTCGAACTTTCCCTCGAATTCGAACTCGAAGTCGAACTCGAGGTCCAACTCAAAGTCGAAGTCGAACTAGAACTCGAACTGGAATTCGAACTCGAAGTCGAACTCGAAGTCGACCTACACCACGAATTCGAACTCGAAGTCGAACTCGAGGTCCAACTCAAAGTCGAAGTCGAACTAGAACTCGAACTGGAATTCGAACTCGAAGTCGAACTCGAAGTCGACCTAGACCACGAATTCGAACTCGAAGTCGAACTGGAACTCGAACTCGAAGTCGAGATCGAAGTCGATCTCGAAGTCGAACTCGAATTCGACCTAGACCTCGAATTCGAACTCGAAGTCGAACTCGAGGTCCAACTCAAAGTCGAAGTCGAACTCGAACTCGACCTAGAATTCGAACTCGAAGGCGAACTCGAAATCGAACTGGAACTCGAACTGAAAGTCGAAATCGAAGTCGAACTCGAATTGGAACTCGAACTCAAATTCGAACTCGAATTGGAACTCGACCTCGAATTCAAACTCGAAGTCGAATTCGAGGTCGAACTCGAGGTCCAACTCAAAGTCGAAGTCGAACTAGAACTCGAACTGGAATTCGAACTCGAAGTCGAACTCGAAGTCGAACTGGAACTCGAACTCGAAGTCGAGATCGAAGTCGAACTCGAATTCGAACTGGAAGTCGAACCCGAACTCGAAATTCGAACTCCAACTCAAATTCGAATTCGAATTCGAACTCGACCTCGAATTCGAACTCGAAGTCGAACTCGAGGTCCAACTCAAAGTCGAAGTCGAACTAGAACTCGAACTGGAATTCGAACTCGAAGTCGAACTCGAAGTCGACCTACACCACGAATTCGAACTCGACGTCGAACTGGAACTCGAACTCGAAGTCGAGATCGAAGTCGAACTCGAATTGGAACTCGAACTCAAATTCGAACTCGAACTGGAACTCGACCTCGAATTCAAACTCGAAGTCGAACTCGAGGTCGAAGTCGAACTCGAAGTCGAACTCAAAGTCCAATTCGAAGTCGAACTCGAACTCGAACTCGAACTCGAAGACGAAATCAGAGTCGAACTCGAAGTTGAAATCGAATTCGAAGTCGAAATCGAACTCGAACTCGAAATTGAAATCGAAGTCGAGCTCGAAGTCGAAATCTAACTCGAAATCGAACTGGAACTCGAACTGAAAGTCGAAATCGAAGTCGAACTCGAACCCGAACCCGAATTTGAACTCGAACTCAAATTCGAACTCGAATTGGAACTCGACCTCGAATTCAAACTCGAAGTAGAACTCGAGGTCGAACTGGAACTCGAACTCGAAGTCGAGATCGAAGTCGAACTCGAAGTCGACCTAGACCACGAATTCGAACTCGAAGTCGAACTCGAAGTCGAAGTCGAAATAGAACTCGAACTGGAATTCGAACTCGAAGTCGAACTCGAAGTCGACCTAGACCACGAATTCGAACTCGAAGTCGAACTCGAAGTCGAACTGGAACTCGAACTCGAAGTCGAGATCGAAGTCGATCTCGAAGTCGAACTCGAATTCGACCTAGACCTCGAATTCGAACTCGAAGTCGAACTCGAGGTCCAACTCAAAGTCGAAGTCGAACTCGAACTCGACCTAGAATTCGAACTCCAAGGCGAACTCGAAATCGAACTGGAACTCGAACTGAAAGTCGAAATCGAAGTCGAACTCGAATTGGAACTCGAACTCAAATTCGAACTCGAATTGGAACTCGACCTCGAATTCGAACTCGAAGTCGAACTCGAGGTCCAACTCAAAGTCGAAGTCGAACTCGAACTCGACCTAGAATTCGAACTCGAAGTCGAACTCGAAGTCGAACTGGAACTCGAACTCGAAGTCGAGATCGAAGTCGAACTCGAATTCGAACTGGAAGTCGAACCCGAACTCGAAATTCGAACTCCAACTCAAATTCGAATTCGAATTCGAACTCGACCTCGAATTCGAACTCGAAGTCGAACTCGAGGTCCAACTCAAAGTCGAAGTCGAACTAGAACTCGAACTGGAATTCGAACTCGAAGTCGAACTCGAAGTCGAACTCGAGGTCCAACTCAAAGTCGAAGTCGAACTAGAACTCGAACTGGAATTCGAACTCGAAGTCGAACTCGAAGTCGAACTGGAACTCGAACTCGAAGTCGAGATCGAAGTCGAACTCGAATTGGAACTCGAACTCAAATTCGAACTCGAATTGGAACTCGAACTCGAAGTCGAACTCGAACTCGAACTCGAACTCGAAGACGAAATCAGAGTCGAACTCGAAGTTGAAATCGAATTCGAAGTCGAAATCGAACTCGAACTCGAAATTGAAATCGAAGTCGAGCTCGAAGTCGAAATCTAACTCGAAATCGAACTGGAACTCGAACTGAAAGTCGAAATCGAAGTCGAACTCGAACCCGAACCCGAATTTGAACTCGAACTCAAATTCGAACTCGAATTGGAACTCGACCTCGAATTCAAACTCGAAGTAGAACTCGAGGTCGAACTGGAACTCGAACTGAAAGTCGAAATCGAAGTCGAACTCGAATTGGAACTCGAACTCAAATTCGAACTCGAATTGGAACTCGACCTCGAATTCAAACTCGAAGTCGAACTCGAGGTCGAAGTCGAACTCGAACTCGAACTCGAAGTCGAAGTCGAAGTCGAAATCAGAGTCGAACTCGAAGTTGAAATCGAATTCGAAGTCGAAATCGAACTCGAACTCGAAATTGAAATCGAAGTCGAGCTCGAAGTCGAAATCTAACTCGAAATCGAACTGGAACTCGAACTGAAAGTCGAAATCGAAGTCGAACTCGAACCCGATCTCGAATTCGAACTCGAACTCCAATTCGAACTCGAATTGGAACTCGACCTCGAATTCAAACTCGAAGTCGAATTCGAGGTCGAACTCGAGGTCCAACTCAAAGTCGAAGTCGAACTAGAACTCGAACTGGAATTCGAACTCGAAGTCGAACTCGAAGTCGAACTGGAACTCGAACTCGAAGTCGAGATCGAAGTCGAACTCGAATTCGAACTGGAAGTCGAACCCGAACTCGAAATTCGAACTCCAACTCAAATTCGAATTCGAATTCGAACTCGACCTCGAATTCGAACTCGAAGTCGAACTCGAGGTCCAACTCAAAGTCGAAGTCGAACTAGAACTCGAACTGGAATTCGAACTCGAAGTCGAACTCGAAGTCGACCTACACTACGAATTCGAACTCGAAGTCGAACTCGAGGTCCAACTCAAAGTCGAAGTCGAACTAGAACTCGAACTGGAATTCGAACTCGACGTCGAACTCGAAGTCGAACTCGAATTGGAACTCGAACTCAAATTCGAACTCGAACTGGAACTCGACCTCGAATTCAAACTCGAAGTCGAACTCGAGGTCGAAGTCGAACTCGAAGTCGAACTCAAAGTCCAATTCGAAGTCGAACTCGAACTCGAACTCGAACTCGAAGACGAAATCAGAGTCGAACTCGAAGTTGAAATCGAAGTCGAGCTCGAAGTCGAAATCTAACTCGAAATCGAACTGGAACTCGAACTGAAAGTCGAAATCGAAGTCGAACTCGAACCCGAACCCGAATTTGAACTCGAACTCAAATTCGAACTCGAATTGGAACTCGACCTCGAATTCAAACTCGAAGTAGAACTCGAGGTCGAACTGGAACTCGAACTCGAAGTCGAGATCGAAGTCGAACTCGAAGTCGACCTAGACCACGAATTCGAACTCGAAGTCGAACTCGAAGTCGAAGTCGAAATAGAACTCGAACTGGAATTCGAACTCGAGGTCGAACTCGAAGTCGACCTAGACCACGAATTCGAACTCGAAGTCGAACTCGAAGTCGAACTGGAACTCGAACTCGAAGTCGAGATCGAAGTCGATCTCGAAGTCGATCTCGAAGTCGAACTCGAATTCGACCTAGACCTCGAATTCGAACTCGAAGTCGAACTCGAGGTCCAACTCAAAGTCGAAGTCGAACTCGAACTCGACCTAGAATTCGAACTCCAAGGCGAACTCGAAATCGAACTGGAACTCGAACTGAAAGTCGAAATCGAAGTCGAACTCGAATTGGAACTCGAACTCAAATTCGAACTCGAATTGGAACTCGACCTCGAATTCAAACTCGAAGTCGAATTCGAGGTCGAACTCGAGGTCCAACTCAAAGTCGAAGTCGAACTAGAACTCGAACTGGAATTCGAACTCGAAGTCGAACTCGAAGTCGAACTGGAACTCGAACTCGAAGTCGAGATCGAAGTCGAACTCGAATTCGAACTGGAAGTCGAACCCGAACTCGAAATTCGAACTCCAACTCAAATTCGAATTCGAATTCGAACTCGACCTCGAATTCGAACTCGAAGTCGAACTCGAGGTCCAACTCAAAGTCGAAGTCGAACTAGAACTCGAACTGGAATTCGAACTCGAAGTCGAACTCGAAGTCGAACTCGAAGTCGAACTCGAGGTCCAACTCAAAGTCGAAGTCGAACTAGAACTCGAACTGGAATTCGAACTCGAAGTCGAACTCGAAGTCGACCTACACCACGAATTCGAACTCGAAGTCGAACTCGAGGTCCAACTCAAAGTCGAAGTCGAACTAGAACTCGAACTGGAATTCGAACTCGAAGTCGAACTCGAAGTCGAACTGGAACTCGAACTCGAAGTCGAGATCGAAGTCGAACTCGAATTCGAACTGGAAGTCGAACCCGAACTCGAAATTCGAACTCCAACTCAAATTCGAATTCGAATTCGAACTCGACCTCGAATTCGAACTCGAAGTCGAACTCGAGGTCCAACTCAAAGTCGAAGTCGAACTAGAACTCGAACTGGAATTCGAACTCGAAGTCGAACTCGAAGTCGACCTACACCACGAATTCGAACTCGAAGTCGAACTCGAGGTCCAACTCAAAGTCGAAGTCGAACTAGAACTCGAACTGGAATTCGAACTCGAAGTCGAACTCGAAGTCGAACTGGAACTCGAACTGGAAGTCGAGATCGAAGTCGAACTCGAATTCGAACTGGAAGTCGAACCCGAACTCGAAATTCGAACTCCAACTCAATTCGAATTCGAATTCGAACTCGACCTGGAATTCGAACTCGAAGTCGAACTCGAGGTCCAACTCAAAGTCGAAGTCGAACTAGAACTCGAACTGGAATTCGAACTCGAAGTCGAACTCGAAGTCGACCTACACCACGAATTCCAACTCGAAGTCGAACTCGAGGTCCAACTCAAAGTCGAAGTCGAACTAGAACTCGAACTGGAATTCGAACTCGAAGTCGAACTCGAAGTCGACCTACACCACGAATTCGAACTCGAAGTCGAACTCGAGGTCCAACTCAAAGTCGAAGTCGAACTAGAACTCGAACTGGAATTCGAACTCGAAGTCGAACTCGAAGTCGACCTAGACCACGAATTCGAACTCGAAGTCGAACTGGAACTCGAACTCGAAGTCGAGATCGAAGTCGATCTCGAAGTCGAACTCGAATTCGACCTAGACTTCGAATTCGAACTCGAAGTCGAACTCGAGGTCCAACTCAAAGTCGAAGTCGAACTCGAACTCGACCTAGAATTCGAACTCGAAGGCGAACTCGAAATCGAACTGGAACTCGAACTGAAAGTCGAAATCGAAGTCGAACTCGAATTGGAACTCGAACTCAAATTCGAACTCGAATTGGAACTCGACCTCGAATTCAAACTCGAAGTCGAACTCGAGGTCGAAGTCGAACTCGAAGTCGAACTCAAAGTCCAATTCGAAGTCGAACTCGAACTCGAACTCGAACTCGAAGACGAAATCAGAGTCGAACTCGAAGTTGAAATCGAATTCGAAGTCGAAATCGAACTCGAACTCGAAATTGAAGTCGAGCTCGAAGTCGAAATCTAACTCGAAATCGAACTGGAACTCGAACTGAAAGTCGAAATCGAAGTCGAACTCGAACCCGAACCCGAATTTGAACTCGAACTCAAATTCGAACTCGAATTGGAACTCGACCTCGAATTCAAACTCGAAGTCGAACTCGAGGTCGAACTGGAACTCGAACTCGAAGTCGAGATCGAAGTCGAACTCGAAGTCGACCTAGACCACGAATTCGAACTCGAAGTCGAACTCGAAGTCGAAGTCGAACTAGAACTCGAACTGGAATTCGAACTCGAAGTCGAACTCGAAGTCGACCTAGACCACGAATTCGAACTCGAAGTCGAACTCGAAGTCGAACTGGAACTCGAACTCGAAGTCGAGATCGAAGTCGATCTCGAAGTCGAACTCGAATTCGACCTAGACCTCGAATTCGAACTCGAAGTCGAACTCGAGGTCCAACTCAAAGTCGAAGTCGAACTCGAACTCGACCTAGAATTCGAACTCCAAGGCGAACTCGAAATCGAACTGGAACTCGAACTCAAAGTCGAAATCGAAGTCGAACTCGAATTGGAACTCGAACTCAAATTCGAACTCGAATTGGAACTCGACCTCGAATTCAAACTCGAAGTCGAACTCGAGGTCGAAGTCGAACTCGAACTCGAACTCGAAGTCGAAGTCGAAGTCGAAATCAGAGTCGAACTCGAAGTTGAAATCGAATTCGAAGTCGAAATCGAACTCGAACTCGAAATTGAAATCGAAGTCGAGCTCGAACCCGATCTCGAATTCGAACTCAAACTCCAATTCGAACTCGAATTGGAACTCGACCTCGAATTCAAACTCGAAGTCGAATTCGAGGTCGAACTCGAGGTCCAACTCAAAGTCGAAGTCGAACTAGAACTCGAATTGGAATTCGAACTCGAAGTCGAACTCGAAGTCGAACTGGAACTCGAACTCGAAGTCGAGATCGAAGTCGAACTCGAATTCGAACTGGAAGTCGAACCCGAACTCGAAATTCGAACTCCAACTCAAATTCGAATTCGAATTCGAACTCGACCTCGAATTCGAACTCGAAGTCGAACTCGAGGTCCAACTCAAAGTCGAAGTCGAACTCGAACTCGACCTAGAATTCGAACTCCAAGGCGAACTCGAAATCGAACTGGAACTCGAACTGAAAGTCGAAATCGAAGTCGAACTCGAATTGGAACTCGAACTCAAATTCGAAATCGAATTGGAACTCGACCTCGAATTCAAACTCGAAGTCGAACTCGAGGTCGAAGTCGAACTCGAACTCGAAGTCGAAGTCGAAGTCGAAGTCGAAATCAGAGTCGAACTCGAAGTTGAAATCGAATTCGAAGTCGAAATCGAACTCGAACTCGAAATTGAAATCGAAGTCGAGCTCGAAGTCGAAATCTAACTCGAAATCGAACTGGAACTCGAACTGAAAGTCGAAATCGAAGTCGAACTCGAACCCGATCTCGAATTCGAACTCGAACTCCAATTCGAACTCGAATTGGAACTCGACCTCGAATTCAAACTCGAAGTCGAATTCGAGGTCGAACTCGAGGTCCAACTCAAAGTCGAAGTCGAACTAGAACTCGAACTGGAATTCGAACTCGAAGTCGAACTCGAAGTCGAACTGGAACTCGAACTCGAAGTCGAGATCGAAGTCGAACTCGAATTCGAACTGGAAGTCGAACCCGAACTCGAAATTCGAACTCCAACTCAAATTCGAATTCGAATTCGAACTCGACCTCGAATTCGAACTCGAAGTCGAACTCGAGGTCCAACTCAAAGTCGAAGTCGAACTAGAACTCGAACTGGAATTCGAACTCGAAGTCGAACTCGAAGTCGACCTACACTACGAATTCGAACTCGAAGTCGAACTCGAGGTCCAACTCAAAGTCGAAGTCGAACTAGAACTCGAACTGGAATTCGAACTCGACGTGGAACTCGAAGTCGAACTGGAAGTCGAACCCGAACTCGAAATTCGAACTCCAACTCAATTCGAATTCGAATTCGAACTCGACCTCGAATTCGAACTCGAAATCGAACTCGAGGTCCAACTCAAAGTCGAAGTCGAACTAGAACTCGAACTGGAATTCGAACTCGAAGTCGAACTCGAAGTCGACCTACACCACGAATTCGAACTCGACGTCGAACTGGAACTCGAACTCGAAGTCGAGATCGAAGTCGAACTCGAATTGGAACTCGAACTCAAATTCGAACTCGAACTGGAACTCGACCTCGAATTCAAACTCGAAGTCGAACTCGAGGTAGAAGTCGAACTCGAAGTCGAACTCAAAGTCCAATTCGAAGTCGAACTCGAACTCGAACTCGAACTCGAAGACGAAATCAGAGTCGAACTCGAAGTTGAAATCGAATTCGAAGTCGAAATCGAACTCGAACTCGAAATTGAAATCGAAGTCGAGCTCGAAGTCGAAATCTAACTCGAAATCGAACTGGAACTCGAACTGAAAGTCGAAATCGAAGTCGAACTCGAACCCGAACCCGAATTTGAACTCGAACTCAAATTCGAACTCGAATTGGAACTCGACCTCGAATTCAAACTCGAAGTAGAACTCGAGGTCGAACTGGAACTCGAACTGAAAGTCGAAATCGAAGTCGAACTCGAATTGGAACTCGAACTCAAATTCGAACTCGAATTGGAACTCGACCTCGAATTCAAACTCGAAGTCGAACTCGAGGTCGAAGTCGAACTCGAACTCGAACTCGAAGTCGAAGTCGAAGTCGAAATCAGAGTCGAACTCGAAGTTGAAATCGAATTCGAAGTCGAAATCGAACTCGAACTCGAAATTGAAATCGAAGTCGAGCTCGAAGTCGAAATCTAACTCGAAATCGAACTGGAACTCGAACTGAAAGTCGAAATCGAAGTCGAACTCGAACCCGATCTCGAATTCGAACTCGAACTCCAATTCGAACTCGAATTGGAACTCGACCTCGAATTCAAACTCGAAGTCGAATTCGAGGTCGAACTCGAGGTCCAACTCAAAGTCGAAGTCGAACTAGAACTCGAACTGGAATTCGAACTCGAAGTCGAACTCGAAGTCGAACTGGAACTCGAACTCGAAGTCGAGATCGAAGTCGAACTCGAATTCGAACTGGAAGTCGAACCCGAACTCGAAATTCGAACTCCAACTCAAATTCGAATTCGAATTCGAACTCGACCTCGAATTCGAACTCGAAGTCGAACTCGAGGTCCAACTCAAAGTCGAAGTCGAACTAGAACTCGAACTGGAATTCGAACTCGAAGTCGAACTCGAAGTCGACCTACACTACGAATTCGAACTCGAAGTCGAACTCGAGGTCCAACTCAAAGTCGAAGTCGAACTAGAACTCGAACTGGAATTCGAACTCGACGTCGAACTCGAAGTCGAACTCGAATTGGAACTCGAACTCAAATTCGAACTCGAACTGGAACTCGACCTCGAATTCAAACTCGAAGTCGAACTCGAGGTCGAAGTCGAACTCGAAGTCGAACTCAAAGTCCAATTCGAAGTCGAACTCGAACTCGAACTCGAACTCGAAGACGAAATCAGAGTCGAACTCGAAGTTGAAATCGAAGTCGAGCTCGAAGTCGAAATCTAACTCGAAATCGAACTGGAACTCGAACTGAAAGTCGAAATCGAAGTCGAACTCGAACCCGAACCCGAATTTGAACTCGAACTCAAATTCGAACTCGAATTGGAACTCGACCTCGAATTCAAACTCGAAGTAGAACTCGAGGTCGAACTGGAACTCGAACTCGAAGTCGAGATCGAAGTCGAACTCGAAGTCGACCTAGACCACGAATTCGAACTCGAAGTCGAACTCGAAGTCGAAGTCGAAATAGAACTCGAACTGGAATTCGAACTCGAGGTCGAACTCGAAGTCGACCTAGACCACGAATTCGAACTCGAAGTCGAACTCGAAGTCGAACTGGAACTCGAACTCGAAGTCGAGATCGAAGTCGATCTCGAAGTCGATCTCGAAGTCGAACTCGAATTCGACCTAGACCTCGAATTCGAACTCGAAGTCGAACTCGAGGTCCAACTCAAAGTCGAAGTCGAACTCGAACTCGACCTAGAATTCGAACTCCAAGGCGAACTCGAAATCGAACTGGAACTCGAACTGAAAGTCGAAATCGAAGTCGAACTCGAATTGGAACTCGAACTCAAATTCGAACTCGAATTGGAACTCGACCTCGAATTCAAACTCGAAGTCGAATTCGAGGTCGAACTCGAGGTCCAACTCAAAGTCGAAGTCGAACTAGAACTCGAACTGGAATTCGAACTCGAAGTCGAACTCGAAGTCGAACTGGAACTCGAACTCGAAGTCGAGATCGAAGTCGAACTCGAATTCGAACTGGAAGTCGAACCCGAACTCGAAATTCGAACTCCAACTCAAATTCGAATTCGAATTCGAACTCGACCTCGAATTCGAACTCGAAGTCGAACTCGAGGTCCAACTCAAAGTCGAAGTCGAACTAGAACTCGAACTGGAATTCGAACTCGAAGTCGAACTCGAAGTCGAACTCGAGGTCCAACTCAAAGTCGAAGTCGAACTAGAACTCGAACTGGAATTCGAACTCGAAGTCGAACTCGAAGTCGAACTGGAACTCGAACTCGAAGTCGAGATCGAAGTCGAACTCGAATTGGAACTCGAACTCAAATTCGAACTCGAATTGGAACTCGACCTCGAATTCAAACTCGAAGTCGAACTCGAGGTCGAAGTCGAACTCGAACTCGAACTGGAATTCGAACTCGAAGTCGAACTCGAACTCGAACTCGAAGTCGAAGTCGAAATCAGAGTCGAACTCGAAGCTGAAATCGAATTCGAAGTCGAACTCGAAATTGAAATCGAAGTCGAGCTCGAAGTCGAAATCTAACTCGAAATCGAACTGGAACTCGAACTGAAAGTCGAAATCGAAGTCGAACTCGAACCCGAACCCGAATTTGAACTCGAACTCAAATTCGAACTCGAATTGGAACTCGACCTCGAATTCAAACTCGAAGTAGAACTCGAGGTCGAACTGGAACTCGAACTCGAAGTCGAGATCGAAGTCGAACTCGAAGTCGACCTAGACCACGAATTCGAACTCGAAGTCGAACTCGAAGTCGAAGTCGAAATAGAACTCGAACTGGAATTCGAACTCGAAGTCGAACTCGAAGTCGACCTAGACCACGAATTCGAACTCGAAGTCGAACTCGAAGTCGAACTGGAACTCGAACTCGAAGTCGAGATCGAAGTCGATCTCGAAGTCGAACTCGAATTCGACCTAGACCTCGAATTCGAACTCGAAGTCGAACTCGAGGTCCAACTCAAAGTCGAAGTCGAACTCGAACTCGACCTAGAATTCGAACTCCAAGGCGAACTCGAAATCGAACTGGAACTCGAACTGAAAGTCGAAATCGAAGTCGAACTCGAATTGGAACTCGAACTCAAATTCGAAATCGAATTGGAACTCGACCTCGAATTCAAACTCGAAGTCGAACTCGAGGTCGAAGTCGAACTCGAACTCGAAGTCGAAGTCGAAGTCGAAGTCGAAATCAGAGTCGAACTCGAAGTTGAAATCGAATTCGAAGTCGAAATCGAACTCGAACTCGAAATTGAAATCGAAGTCGAGCTCGAAGTCGAAATCTAACTCGAAATCGAACTGGAACTCGAACTGAAAGTCGAAATCGAAGTCGAACTCGAACCCGATCTCGAATTCGAACTCGAACTCCAATTCGAACTCGAATTGGAACTCGACCTCGAATTCAAACTCGAAGTCGAATTCGAGGTCGAACTCGAGGTCCAACTCAAAGTCGAAGTCGAACTAGAACTCGAACTGGAATTCGAACTCGAAGTCGAACTCGAAGTCGAACTGGAACTCGAACTCGAAGTCGAGATCGAAGTCGAACTCGAATTCGAACTGGAAGTCGAACCCGAACTCGAAATTCGAACTCCAACTCAAATTCGAATTCGAATTCGAACTCGACCTCGAATTCGAACTCGAAGTCGAACTCGAGGTCCAACTCAAAGTCGAAGTCGAACTAGAACTCGAACTGGAATTCGAACTCGAAGTCGAACTCGAAGTCGACCTACACTACGAATTCGAACTCGAAGTCGAACTCGAGGTCCAACTCAAAGTCGAAGTCGAACTAGAACTCGAACTGGAATTCGAACTCGACGTGGAACTCGAAGTCGAACTGGAAGTCGAACCCGAACTCGAAATTCGAACTCCAACTCAATTCGAATTCGAATTCGAACTCGACCTCGAATTCGAACTCGAAGTCGAACTCGAGGTCCAACTCAAAGTCGAAGTCGAACTAGAACTCGAACTGGAATTCGAACTCGAAGTCGAACTCGAAGTCGACCTACACCACGAATTCGAACTCGACGTCGAACTGGAACTCGAACTCGAAGTCGAGATCGAAGTCGAACTCGAATTGGAACTCGAACTCAAATTCGAACTCGAACTGGAACTCGACCTCGAATTCAAACTCGAAGTCGAACTCGAGGTAGAAGTCGAACTCGAAGTCGAACTCAAAGTCCAATTCGAAGTCGAACTCGAACTCGAACTCGAACTCGAAGACGAAATCAGAGTCGAACTCGAAGTTGAAATCGAATTCGAAGTCGAAATCGAACTCGAACTCGAAATTGAAATCGAAGTCGAGCTCGAAGTCGAAATCTAACTCGAAATCGAACTGGAACTCGAACTGAAAGTCGAAATCGAAGTCGAACTCGAACCCGAACCCGAATTTGAACTCGAACTCAAATTCGAACTCGAATTGGAACTCGACCTCGAATTCAAACTCGAAGTAGAACTCGAGGTCGAACTGGAACTCGAACTGAAAGTCGAAATCGAAGTCGAACTCGAATTGGAACTCGAACTCAAATTCGAACTCGAATTGGAACTCGACCTCGAATTCAAACTCGAAGTCGAACTCGAGGTCGAAGTCGAACTCGAACTCGAACTCGAAGTCGAAGTCGAAGTCGAAATCAGAGTCGAACTCGAAGTTGAAATCGAATTCGAAGTCGAAATCGAACTCGAACTCGAAATTGAAATCGAAGTCGAGCTCGAAGTCGAAATCTAACTCGAAATCGAACTGGAACTCGAACTGAAAGTCGAAATCGAAGTCGAACTCGAACCCGATCTCGAATTCGAACTCGAACTCCAATTCGAACTCGAATTGGAACTCGACCTCGAATTCAAACTCGAAGTCGAATTCGAGGTCGAACTCGAGGTCCAACTCAAAGTCGAAGTCGAACTAGAACTCGAACTGGAATTCGAACTCGAAGTCGAACTCGAAGTCGAACTGGAACTCGAACTCGAAGTCGAGATCGAAGTCGAACTCGAATTCGAACTGGAAGTCGAACCCGAACTCGAAATTCGAACTCCAACTCAAATTCGAATTCGAATTCGAACTCGACCTCGAATTCGAACTCGAAGTCGAACTCGAGGTCCAACTCAAAGTCGAAGTCGAACTAGAACTCGAACTGGAATTCGAACTCGAAGTCGAACTCGAAGTCGACCTACACTACGAATTCGAACTCGAAGTCGAACTCGAGGTCCAACTCAAAGTCGAAGTCGAACTAGAACTCGAACTGGAATTCGAACTCGACGTCGAACTCGAAGTCGAACTCGAATTGGAACTCGAACTCAAATTCGAACTCGAACTGGAACTCGACCTCGAATTCAAACTCGAAGTCGAACTCGAGGTCGAAGTCGAACTCGAAGTCGAACTCAAAGTCCAATTCGAAGTCGAACTCGAACTCGAACTCGAACTCGAAGACGAAATCAGAGTCGAACTCGAAGTTGAAATCGAAGTCGAGCTCGAAGTCGAAATCTAACTCGAAATCGAACTGGAACTCGAACTGAAAGTCGAAATCGAAGTCGAACTCGAACCCGAACCCGAATTTGAACTCGAACTCAAATTCGAACTCGAATTGGAACTCGACCTCGAATTCAAACTCGAAGTAGAACTCGAGGTCGAACTGGAACTCGAACTCGAAGTCGAGATCGAAGTCGAACTCGAAGTCGACCTAGACCACGAATTCGAACTCGAAGTCGAACTCGAAGTCGAAGTCGAAATAGAACTCGAACTGGAATTCGAACTCGAGGTCGAACTCGAAGTCGACCTAGACCACGAATTCGAACTCGAAGTCGAACTCGAAGTCGAACTGGAACTCGAACTCGAAGTCGAGATCGAAGTCGATCTCGAAGTCGATCTCGAAGTCGAACTCGAATTCGACCTAGACCTCGAATTCGAACTCGAAGTCGAACTCGAGGTCCAACTCAAAGTCGAAGTCGAACTCGAACTCGACCTAGAATTCGAACTCCAAGGCGAACTCGAAATCGAACTGGAACTCGAACTGAAAGTCGAAATCGAAGTCGAACTCGAATTGGAACTCGAACTCAAATTCGAACTCGAATTGGAACTCGACCTCGAATTCAAACTCGAAGTCGAATTCGAGGTCGAACTCGAGGTCCAACTCAAAGTCGAAGTCGAACTAGAACTCGAACTGGAATTCGAACTCGAAGTCGAACTCGAAGTCGAACTGGAACTCGAACTCGAAGTCGAGATCGAAGTCGAACTCGAATTCGAACTGGAAGTCGAACCCGAACTCGAAATTCGAACTCCAACTCAAATTCGAATTCGAATTCGAACTCGACCTCGAATTCGAACTCGAAGTCGAACTCGAGGTCCAACTCAAAGTCGAAGTCGAACTAGAACTCGAACTGGAATTCGAACTCGAAGTCGAACTCGAAGTCGAACTCGAGGTCCAACTCAAAGTCGAAGTCGAACTAGAACTCGAACTGGAATTCGAACTCGAAGTCGAACTCGAAGTCGAACTGGAACTCGAACTCGAAGTCGAGATCGAAGTCGAACTCGAATTGGAACTCGAACTCAAATTCGAACTCGAATTGGAACTCGACCTCGAATTCAAACTCGAAGTCGAACTCGAGGTCGAAGTCGAACTCGAACTCGAACTGGAATTCGAACTCGAAGTCGAACTCGAACTCGAACTCGAAGTCGAAGTCGAAATCAGAGTCGAACTCGAAGCTGAAATCGAATTCGAAGTCGAACTCGAAATTGAAATCGAAGTCGAGCTCGAAGTCGAAATCTAACTCGAAATCGAACTGGAACTCGAACTGAAAGTCGAAATCGAAGTCGAACTCGAACCCGATCTCGAATTCGAACTCGAACTCCAATTCGAACTCGAAATGGAACTCGACCTCGAATTCAAACTCGAAGTCGAATTCGAGGTCGACCTCGAGGTCCAACTCAAAGTCGAAGTCGAACTAGAACTCGAACTGGAATTCGAACTCGAAGTCGAACTCGAAGTCGAACTGGAACTCGAACTCGAAGTCGAGATCGAAGTCGAACTCGAATTCGAACTGGAAGTCGAACCCGAACTCGAAATTCGAACTCCAACTCAAATTCGAATTCGAATTCGAACTCGACCTCGAATTCGAACTCGAAGTCGAACTCGAGGTCCAACTCAAAGTCGAAGTCGAACTAGAACTCGAACTGGAATTCGAACTCGAAGTCGAACTCGAAGTCGACCTACACCACGAATTCGAACTCGAAGTCGAACTCGAGGTCCAACTCAAAGTCGAAGTCGAACTAGAACTCGAACTGGAATTCGAACTCGAAGTCGAACTCGAAGTCGAACTGGAACTCGAACTCGAAGTCGAGATCGAAGTCGAACCCGAACTCGAAATTCGAACTCCAACTCAATTCGAATTCGAATTCGAACTTTCCCTCGAATTCGAACTCGAAGTCGAACTCGAGGTCCAACTCAAAGTCGAAGTCGAACTAGAACTCGAACTGGAATTCGAACTCGAAGTCGAACTCGAAGTCGACCTACACCACGAATTCGAACTCGAAGTCGAACTCGAGGTCCAACTCAAAGTCGAAGTCGAACTAGAACTCGAACTGGAATTCGAACTCGAAGTCGAACTCGAAGTCGACCTAGACCACGAATTCGAACTCGAAGTCGAACTGGAACTCGAACTCGAAGTCGAGATCGAAGTCGATCTCGAAGTCGAACTCGAATTCGACCTAGACCTCGAATTCGAACTCGAAGTCGAACTCGAGGTCCAACTCAAAGTCGAAGTCGAACTCGAACTCGACCTAGAATTCGAACTCGAAGGCGAACTCGAAATCGAACTGGAACTCGAACTGAAAGTCGAAATCGAAGTCGAACTCGAATTGGAACTCGACCTCAAATTCGAACTCGAATTGGAACTCGACCTCGAATTCAAACTCGAAGTCGAATTCGAGGTCGAACTCGAGGTCCAACTCAAAGTCGAAGTCGAACTAGAACTCGAACTGGAATTCGAACTCGAAGTCGAACTCGAAGTCGAACTGGAACTCGAACTCGAAGTCGAGATCGAAGTCGAACTCGAATTCGAACTGGAAGTCGAACCCGAACTCGAAATTCGAACTCCAACTCAAATTCGAATTCGAATTCGAACTCGACCTCGAATTCGAACTCGAAGTCGAACTCGAGGTCCAACTCAAAGTCGAAGTCGAACTAGAACTCGAACTGGAATTCGAACTCGAAGTCGAACTCGAAGTCGACCTACACCACGAATTCGAACTCGACGTCGAACTGGAACTCGAACTCGAAGTCGAGATCGAAGTCGAACTCGAATTGGAACTCGAACTCAAATTCGAACTCGAACTGGAACTCGACCTCGAATTCAAACTCGAAGTCGAACTCGAGGTCGAAGTCGAACTCGAAGTCGAACTCAAAGTCCAATTCGAAGTCGAACTCGAACTCGAACTCGAACTCGAACTCGAAGACGAAATCAGAGTCGAACTCGAAGTTGAAATCGAATTCGAAGTCGAAATCGAACTCGAACTCGAAATTGAAATCGAAGTCGAGCTCGAAGTCGAAATCTAACTCGAAATCGAACTGGAACTCGAACTGAAAGTCGAAATCGAAGTCGAACTCGAACCCGAACCCGAATTTGAACTCGAACTCAAATTCGAACTCGAATTGGAACTCGACCTCGAATTCAAACTCGAAGTAGAACTCGAGGTCGAACTGGAACTCGAACTCGAAGTCGAGATCGAAGTCGAACTCGAAGTCGACCTAGACCACGAATTCGAACTCGAAGTCGAACTCGAAGTCGAAGTCGAAATAGAACTCGAACTGGAATTCGAACTCGAAGTCGAACTCGAAGTCGACCTAGACCACGAATTCGAACTCGAAGTCGAACTCGAAGTCGAACTGGAACTCGAACTCGAAGTCGAGATCGAAGTCGATCTCGAAGTCGAACTCGAATTCGACCTAGACCTCGAATTCGAACTCGAAGTCGAACTCGAGGTCCAACTCAAAGTCGAAGTCGAACTCGAACTCGACCTAGAATTCGAACTCCAAGGCGAACTCGAAATCGAACTGGAACTCGAACTGAAAGTCGAAATCGAAGTCGAACTCGAATTGGAACTCGAACTCAAATTCGAACTCGAATTGGAACTCGACCTCGAATTCAAACTCGAAGTCAAATTCGAGGTCGAACTCGAGGTCCAACTCAAAGTCGAAGTCGAACTAGAACTCGAACTGGAATTCGAACTCGAAGTCGAACTCGAAGTCGAACTGGAACTCGAACTCGAAGTCGAGATCGAAGTCGAACTCGAATTCGAACTGGAAGTCGAACCCGAACTCGAAATTCGAACTCCAACTCAAATTCGAATTCGAATTCGAACTCGACCTCGAATTCGAACTCGAAGTCGAACTCGAGGTCCAACTCAAAGTCGAAGTCGAACTAGAACTCGAACTGGAATTCGAACTCGAAGTCGAACTCGAAGTCGAACTCGAGGTCCAACTCAAAGTCGAAGTCGAACTAGAACTCGAACTGGAATTCGAACTCGAAGTCGAACTCGAAGTCGAACTGGAACTCGAACTCGAAGTCGAGATCGAAGTCGAACTCGAATTGGAACTCGAACTCAAATTCGAACTCGAATTGGAACTCGACCTCGAATTCAAACTCGAAGTCGAACTCGAGGTCGAAGTCGAACTCGAACTCGAACTGGAATTCGAACTCGAAGTCGAACTCGAACTCGAAGTCGAAGTCGAAATCAGAGTCGAACTCGAAGCTGAAATCGAATTCGAAGTCGAAATCGAACTCGAACTCGAAATTGAAATCGAAGTCGAGCTCGAAGTCGAAATCTAACTCGAAATCGAACTGGAACTCGAACTGAAAGTCGAAATCGAAGTCGAACTCGAACCCGATCTCGAATTCGAACTCGAACTCCAATTCGAACTCGAATTGGAACTCGACCTCGAATTCAAACTCGAAGTCGAATTCGAGGTCGAACTCGAGGTCCAACTCAAAGTCGAAGTCGAACTAGAACTCGAACTGGAATTCGAACTCGAAGTCGAACTCGAAGTCGAACTGGAACTCGAACTCGAAGTCGAGATCGAAGTCGAACTCGAATTCGAACTGGAAGTCGAACCCGAACTCGAAATTCGAACTCCAACTCAAATTCGAATTCGAATTCGAACTCGACCTCGAATTCGAACTCGAAGTCGAACTCGAGGTCCAACTCAAAGTCGAAGTCGAACTAGAACTCGAACTGGAATTCGAACTCGAAGTCGAACTCGAAGTCGAACTCGAAGTCGAACTCGAGGTCCAACTCAAAGTCGAAGTCGAACTAGAACTCGAACTGGAATTCGAACTCGAAGTCGAACTCGAAGTCGACCTACACCACGAATTCGAACTCGAAGTCGAACTCGAGGTCCAACTCAAAGTCGAAGTCGAACTAGAACTCGAACTGGAATTCGAACTCGAAGTCGAACTCGAAGTCGAACTGGAACTCGAACTCGAAGTCGAGATCGAAGTCGAACTCGAATTCGATCTGGAAGTCGAACCCGAACTCGAAATTCGAACTCCAACTCAAATTCGAATTCGAATTCGAACTCGACCTCGAATTCGAACTCGAAGTCGAACTCGAGGTCCAACTCAAAGTCGAAGTCGAACTAGAACTCGAACTGGAATTCGAACTCGAAGTCGAACTCGAAGTCGACCTACACCACGAATTCGAACTCGAAGTCGAACTCGAGGTCCAACTCAAAGTCGAAGTCGAACTAGAACTCGAACTGGAATTCGAACTCGAAGTCGAACTCGAAGTCGAACTGGAACTCGAACTGGAAGTCGAGATCGAAGTCGAACTCGAATTCGAACTGGAAGTCGAACCCGAACTCGAAATTCGAACTCCAACTCAATTCGAATTCGAATTCGAACTCGACCTGGAATTCGAACTCGAAGTCGAACTCGAGGTCCAACTCAAAGTCGAAGTCGAACTAGAACTCGAACTGGAATTCGAACTCGAAGTCGAACTCGAAGTCGACCTACACCACGAATTCCAACTCGAAGTCGAACTCGAGGTCCAACTCAAAGTCGAAGTCGAACTAGAACTCGAACTGGAATTCGAACTCGAAGTCGAACTCGAAGTCGACCTACACCACGAATTCGAACTCGAAGTCGAACTCGAGGTCCAACTCAAAGTCGAAGTCGAACTAGAACTCGAACTGGAATTCGAACTCGAAGTCGAACTCGAAGTCGACCTAGACCACGAATTCGAACTCGAAGTCGAACTGGAACTCGAACTCGAAGTCGAGATCGAAGTCGATCTCGAAGTCGAACTCGAATTCGACCTAGACCTCGAATTCGAACTCGAAGTCGAACTCGAGGTCCAACTCAAAGTCGAAGTCGAACTCGAACTCGACCTAGAATTCGAACTCGAAGGCGAACTCGAAATCGAACTGGAACTCGAACTGAAAGTCGAAATCGAAGTCGAACTCGAATTGGAACTCGAACTCAAATTCGAACTCGAATTGGAACTCGACCTCGAATTCAAACTCGAAGTCGAACTCGAGGTCGAAGTCGAACTCGAAGTCGAACTCAAAGTCCAATTCGAAGTCGAACTCGAACTCGAACTCGAACTCGAAGACGAAATCAGAGTCGAACTCGAAGTTGAAATCGAATTCGAAGTCGAAATCGAACTCGAACTCGAAATTGAAGTCGAGCTCGAAGTCGAAATCTAACTCGAAATCGAACTGGAACTCGATCTGAAAGTCGAAATCGAAGTCGAACTCGAACCCGAACCCGAATTTGAACTCGAACTCAAATTCGAACTCGAATTGGAACTCGACCTCGAATTCAAACTCGAAGTCGAACTCGAGGTCGAACTGGAACTCGAACTCGAAGTCGAGATCGAAGTCGAACTCGAAGTCGACCTAGACCACGAATTCGAACTCGAAGTCGAACTCGAAGTCGAAGTCGAACTAGAACTCGAACTGGAATTCGAACTCGAAGTCGAACTCGAAGTCGACCTAGACCACGAATTCGAACTCGAAGTCGAACTCGAAGTCGAACTGGAACTCGAACTCGAAGTCGAGATCGAAGTCGATCTCGAAGTCGAACTCGAATTCGACCTAGACCTCGAATTCGAACTCGAAGTCGAACTCGAGGTCCAACTCAAAGTCGAAGTCGAACTCGAACTCGACCTAGAATTCGAACTCCAAGGCGAACTCGAAATCGAACTGGAACTCGAACTCAAAGTCGAAATCGAAGTCGAACTCGAATTGGAACTCGAACTGAAAGTCGAAATCGAAGTCGAACTCGAATTGGAACTCGAACTCAAATTCGAACTCGAATTGGAACTCGACCTCGAATTCAAACTCGAAGTCGAACTCGAGGTCGAAGTCGAACTCGAACTCGAACTCGAAGTCGAAGTCGAAGTCGAAATCAGAGTCGAACTCGAAGTTGAAATCGAATTCGAAGTCGAAATCGAACTCGAACTCGAAATTGAAATCGAAGTCGAGCTCGAACCCGATCTCGAATTCGAACTCAAACTCCAATTCGAACTCGAATTGGAACTCGACCTCGAATTCAAACTCGAAGTCGAATTCGAGGTCGAACTCGAGGTCCAACTCAAAGTCGAAGTCGAACTAGAACTCGAACTGGAATTCGAACTCGAAGTCGAACTCGAAGTCGACCTACACTACGAATTCGAACTCGAAGTCGAACTCGAGGTCCAACTCAAAGTCGAAGTCGAACTAGAACTCGAACTGGAATTCGAACTCGAAGTCGAACTCGAAGTCGAACTGGAACTCGAACTCGAAGTCGAGATCGAAGTCGAACTCGAATTCGAACTGGAAGTCGAACCCGAACTCGAAATTCGAACTCCAACTCAAATTCGAATTCGAATTCGAACTCGACCTCGAATTCGAACTCGAAGTCGAACTCGAGGTCCAACTCAAAGTCGAAGTCGAACTAGAACTCGAACTGGAATTCGAACTCGAAGTCGAACTCGAAGTCGACCTACACTACGAATTCGAACTCGAAGTCGAACTCGAGGTCCAACTCAAAGTCGAAGTCGAACTAGAACTCGAACTGGAATTCGAACTCGACGTCGAACTCGAAGTCGAACTGGAAGTCGAACCCGAACTCGAAATTCGAACTCCAACTCAATTCGAATTCGAATTCGAACTCGACCTCGAATTCGAACTCGAAGTCGAACTCGAGGTCCAACTCAAAGTCGAAGTCGAACTAGAACTCGAACTGGAATTCGAACTCGAAGTCGAACTCGAAGTCGACCTACACCACGAATTCGAACTCGACGTCGAACTGGAACTCGAACTCGAAGTCGAGATCGAAGTCGAACTCGAATTGGAACTCGAACTCAAATTCGAACTCGAACTGGAACTCGACCTCGAATTCAAACTCGAAGTCGAACTCGAGGTCGAAGTCGAACTCGAAGTCGAACTCAAAGTCCAATTCGAAGTCGAAGTCGAACTCGAACTCGAACTCGAAGACGAAATCAGAGTCGAACTCGAAGTTGAAATCGAATTCGAAGTCGAAATCGAACTCGAACTCGAAATTGAAATCGAAGTCGAGCTCGAAGTCGAAATCTAACTCGAAATCGAACTGGAACTCGAACTGAAAGTCGAAATCGAAGTCGAACTCGAACCCGAACCCGAATTTGAACTCGAACTCAAATTCGAACTCGAATTGGAACTCGACCTCGAATTCAAACTCGAAGTAGAACTCGAGGTCGAACTGGAACTCGAACTCGAAGTCGAGATCGAAGTCGAACTCGAAGTCGACCTAGACCACGAATTCGAACTCGAAGTCGAACTCGAAGTCGAAGTCGAAATAGAACTCGAACTGGAATTCGAACTCGAAGTCGAACTCGAAGTCGACCTAGACCACGAATTCGAACTCGAAGTCGAACTCGAAGTCGAACTGGAACTCGAACTCGAAGTCGAGATCGAAGTCGATCTCGAAGTCGAACTCGAATTCGACCTAGACCTCGAATTCGAACTCGAAGTCGAACTCGAGGTCCAACTCAAAGTCGAAGTCGAACTCGAACTCGACCTAGAATTCGAACTCCAAGGCGAACTCGAAATCGAACTGGAACTCGAACTGAAAGTCGAAATCGAAGTCGAACTCGAATTGGAACTCGAACTCAAATTCGAACTCGAATTGGAACTCGACCTCGAATTCAAACTCGAAGTGGAACTCGAGGTCGAAGTCGAACTCGAACTCGAAGTCGAAGTCGAAGTCGAAGTCGAAATCAGAGTCGAACTCGAAGTTGAAATCGAATTCGAAGTCGAAATCGAACTCGAACTCGAAATTGAAATCGAAGTCGAGCTCGAAGTCGAAATCTAACTCGAAATCGAACTGGAACTCGAACTGAAAGTCGAAATCGAAGTCGAACTCGAACCCGATCTCGAATTCGAACTCGAACTCCAATTCGAACTCGAATTGGAACTCGACCTCGAATTCAAACTCGAAGTCGAATTCGAGGTCGAACTCGAGGTCCAACTCAAAGTCGAAGTCGAACTAGAACTCGAACTGGAATTCGAACTCGAAGTCGAACTCGAAGTCGAACTGGAACTCGAACTCGAAGTCGAGATCGAAGTCGAACTCGAATTCGAACTGGAAGTCGAACCCGAACTCGAAATTCGAACTCCAACTCAAATTCGAATTCGAATTCGAACTCGACCTCGAATTCGAACTCGAAGTCGAACTCGAGGTCCAACTCAAAGTCGAAGTCGAACTAGAACTCGAACTGGAATTCGAACTCGAAGTCGAACTCGAAGTCGACCTACACTACGAATTCGAACTCGAAGTCGAACTCGAGGTCCAACTCAAAGTCGAAGTCGAACTAGAACTCGAACTGGAATTCGAACTCGACGTGGAACTCGAAGTCGAACTGGAAGTCGAACCCGAACTCGAAATTCGAACTCCAACTCAATTCGAATTCGAATTCGAACTCGACCTCGAATTCGAACTCGAAGTCGAACTCGAGGTCCAACTCAAAGTCGAAGTCGAACTAGAACTCGAACTGGAATTCGAACTCGAAGTCGAACTCGAAGTCGACCTACACCACGAATTCGAACTCGACGTCGAACTGGAACTCGAACTCGAAGTCGAGATCGAAGTCGAACTCGAATTGGAACTCGAACTCAAATTCGAACTCGAACTGGAACTCGACCTCGAATTCAAACTCGAAGTCGAACTCGAGGTAGAAGTCGAACTCGAAGTCGAACTCAAAGTCCAATTCGAAGTCGAACTCGAACTCGAACTCGAACTCGAAGACGAAATCAGAGTCGAACTCGAAGTTGAAATCGAATTCGAAGTCGAAATCGAACTCGAACTCGAAATTGAAATCGAAGTCGAGCTCGAAGTCGAAATCTAACTCGAAATCGAACTGGAACTCGAACTGAAAGTCGAAATCGAAGTCGAACTCGAACCCGAACCCGAATTTGAACTCGAACTCAAATTCGAACTCGAATTGGAACTCGACCTCGAATTCAAACTCGAAGTAGAACTCGAGGTCGAACTGGAACTCGAACTCGAAGTCGAGATCGAAGTCGAACTCGAAGTCGACCTAGACCACGAATTCGAACTCGAAGTCGAACTCGAAGTCGAAGTCGAACTAGAACTCGAACTGGAATTCGAACTCGAAGTCGAACTCGAAGTCGACCTAGACCACGAATTCGAACTCGAAGTCGAACTCGAAGTCGAACTGGAACTCGAACTCGAAGTCGAGATCGAAGTCGATCTCGAAGTCGATCTCGAAGTCGAACTCGAATTCGACCTAGACCTCGAATTCGAACTCGAAGTCGAACTCGAGGTCCAACTCAAAGTCGAAGTCGAACTCGAACTCGAAGGCGAACTCGAAATCGAACTGGAACTCGAACTGAAAGTCGAAATCGAAGTCGAACTCGAATTGGAACTCGAACTCAAATTCGAACTCGAATTGGAACTCGACCTCGAATTCAAACTCGAAGTCGAATTCGAGGTCGAACTCGAGGTCCAACTCAAAGTCGAAGTCGAACTAGAACTCGAACTGGAATTCGAACTCGAAGTCGAACTCGAAGTCGAACTGGAACTCGAACTCGAAGTCGAGATCGAAGTCGAACTCGAATTCGAACTGGAAGTCGAACCCGAACTCGAAATTCGAACTCCAACTCAAATTCGAATTCGAATTCGAACTCGACCTCGAATTCGAACTCGAAGTCGAACTCGAGGTCCAACTCAAAGTCGAAGTCGAACTAGAACTCGAACTGGAATTCGAACTCGAAGTCGAACTCGAAGTCGAACTCGAGGTCCAACTCAAAGTCGAAGTCGAACTAGAACTCGAACTGGAATTCGAACTCGAAGTCGAACTCGAAGTCGAACTGGAACTCGAACTCGAAGTCGAGATCGAAGTCGAACTCGAATTCGAACTGGAAGTCGAACCCGAACTCGAAATTCGAACTCCAACTCAATTCGAATTCGAATTCGAACTCGACCTCGAATTCGAACTCGAAGTCGAACTCGAGGTCCAACTCAAAGTCGAAGTCGAACTAGAACTCGAACTGGAATTCGAACTCGAAGTCGAACTCGAAGTCGACCTACACCACGAATTCGAACTCGAAGTCGAACTCGAGGTCCAACTCAAAGTCGAAGTCGAACTAGAACTCGAACTGGAATTCGAACTCGAAGTCGAACTCGAAGTCGACCTAGACCACGAATTCGAACTCGAAGTCGAACTGGAACTCGAACTCGAAGTCGAGATCGATGTCGAACTCGAAGTCGAACTCGAATTCGACCTAGACCTCGAATTCGAACTCGAAGTCGAACTCGAGGTCCAACTCAAAGTCGAAGTCGAACTCGAACTCGACCTAGAATTCGAACTCGAAGGCGAACTCGAAATCGAACTGGAACTCGAACTGGAATTCGAACTCGAAGTCTAACTCGAAGTCGACCTACACCACGAATTCGAACTCGAACTCGAACTCGAGGTCCAACTCAAAGTCGAAGTCGAACTAGAACTCGAACTGGAATTCGAACTCGAAGTCGAACTGGAACTCGAACTCGAAGTCGAGATCGAAGTCGAACTCGAATTCGAACTGGAAGTCGAACCCGATCTCGAAATTCGAACTCCAACTCAATTCGAATTCGAATTCGAATTCGACCTCGAATTCGAACTCGAAGTCGAACTCGAGGTCCAACTCAAAGTCGAAGTCGAACTAGAACTCGAACTGGAATTCGAACTCGAAGTCGAACTCGAAGTCGACCGTGTCACTGTTAGGTTAGGTTGAGAGTATGCGGGCAGTGGGCAAATCAGCCCTCTTGTGCTTTTTGATCTCCTCACTTGAGATTCAATTTCACGCGACCCTGCCACTTTGATCTGGCCCACGCCTTCATTAACCAGGTCCAACACTTGCCTTTCTTGGATCTTGCCCCTCCTGACAAAGGTAATCGGGTTTGTGGGGGTGTGGCCAGGGTTAGTCGGGGTGTGACTAGGGTTTGTGGGGGTGTGGCATGATCACTGTGATGTGCCGAGGGTTTGTGGGGGTGTGTGCCCCTTTGGACTTTAGGATTAGGTTTCAGTGTTCGGCTGGTGGATGTGTATGTGTGACTGGGATAGGTAAGGCTGCAGAGTTTTGAGTGGTGAGGTATGAGGTGCTATTGGGCTTAGGCTTGTGTGGTGAAGCTAGGTGAATCTGGCCCATGCCTTTCATTATCGTGGTCCGACACCACTTGGTTCAATGGACCGGGTGTGCACTGGGACACATCATCAGTAATGCATCCTCGGATCATCGGGTGTTTCGGGTCTTTCATCATTAAACACCCTCCCCGAGATGACCCAGCCGGAGTTGATCAAGCTCGGCTTGTGTTTTCCCATGGACCAGGATAATGAGAGGCATGTAACTTTGAGGGTAATGACGTTTTTAAACATCGTTACCTGGCATCTGTATCTGTGGGATTGCATGGGTTAAATTGACAGTGTTTACTGGGCATTCGGTGTCTCTGCACCTGAGTTGAGTGGTGACTGGTTTTCTGTGGACCCACCTTGGGTTTAACTTTCTGGTTCTCTCTTGCCGTTTGGTCATCTGGGCCTTGTTCTTGGCATTTTGTCGACCGGGAGAATGAAGAGCGTGTCACTGTTAGGTTAGGTTGAGAGTATGCGGGTAGTGGACAAATCAGCCCTCTTGTGCTTTTTGATCTCCTCACTTGAGATTCAATTTCACGCGACCCTGCCACTTTGATCTGGCCCACGCCTTCATTAACCAGGTCCAACACTTGCCTTTCTTGGATCTTGCCCCTCCTGACAAAGGTAATCGGGTTTGTGGGGGTGTGGCCAGGGTTAGTCGGGGTGTGACTAGGGTTTGTGGGGGTGTGGCATGATCACGGTGATGTGCCGAGGGTTTGTGGGGGTGTGTGCCCCCTTGGACTTTAGGATTAGGTTTCAGTGTTCGGCTGGTGGATGTGTATGTGTGACTGGGATAGGTAAGGCTGCAGAGTTTTGAGTGGTGAGGTATGAGGTGCTATTGGGCTTAGGCTTGTGTGGTGAAGCTAGGTGAATCTGGCCCATGCCTTTCATTATCGTGGTCCGACACCACTTGGTTCAATGGACCGGGTGTGCACTGGGACACATCATCAGTAATGCATTAGGGTTAGGTTGAGAGTATGCGGGCAGTGGGCAAATCAGCCCTCTTGTGCTTTTTGATCTCCTCACTTGAGATTCAATTTCACGCGACCCTGCCACTTTGATCTGGCCCACGCCTTCGTTAACCAGGTCCAACACTTGCCTTTCTTGGATCTTGCCCCTCCTGACAAAGGCAATCGGGTTTGTGGGGGAGTGGCCAGGGTTAGTCGGGGTGTGCCTAGGGTTTGTGGGGGTGTGGCATGATCTCTGGGATGTGCCGAGGGTTTGTGGGGGTGTGTGCCCCCTTGGACTTTAGGATTAGGTTTGAGTGTTGGGCTGGTGGATGCATATGTGTGACTGGGATAGGTAAGGCTGCAGAGTTTGGAGTGGTGAGGTATGAGATGCTATGGCGCGTAGGCTCATGAGGTGAAGCCAGGTGAATCTGGCCCATGGCTTTCATTATCATGGTCCGACACCACTTGGTTCAATGGACAGGGTGTGCACTGGGACACATCATCAGTAATGCATCCTCGGATCATGGGGTGTTTCGGGTCTTTCATCATTAAACACCCTCCCCGAGATGACCCAGCCGGAGTTGATCAAGCTCGGCTTGTGTTTTCCCATGGACCAGGATAATGAGAGGCATGTAACTATGATGGTAATGTTGTTTTTAAACATCATTACCTGGCATTAGGGTCGAACTCGAGGTCCAACTCAAAGTCGAAGTCGAACTAGAACTCGAACTGGAATTCGAACTCGAAGTCGAACTCGAAGTCGACCTACACTACGAATTCGAACTCGAAGTCGAACTCGAGGTCCAACTCAAAGTCGAAGTCGAACTAGAACTCGAACTGGAATTCGAACTGGAACTCGAACTGAAAGTCGAAATCGAAGTCGAACTCGAATTGGAACTCGAACTCAAATTCGAACTCGAATTGGAACTCGACCTCGAATTCAAACTCGAAGTGGAACTCGAGGTCGAAGTCGAACTCGAACTCGAAGTCGAAGTCGAAGTCGAAGTCGAAATCAGAGTCGAACTCGAAGTTGAAATCGAATTCGAAGTCGAAATCGAACTCGAACTCGAAATTGAAATCGAAGTCGAGCTCGAAGTCGAAATCTAACTCGAAATCGAACTGGAACTCGAACTGAAAGTCGAAATCGAAGTCGAACTCGAATTGGAACTCGAACTCAAATTCGAACTCGAATTGGAACTCGACCTCGAATTCGAACTCGAAGTCGAACTCGAGGTCCAACTCAAAGTCGAAGTCGAACTAGAACTCGAACTGGAATTCGAACTCGAAGTCGAACTCGAAGTCGAACTGGAACTCGAACTCGAAGTCGAGATCGAAGTCGAACTCGAATTCGAACTGGAAGTCGAACCCGAACTCGAAATTCGAACTCCAACTCAAATTCGAATTCGAATTCGAACTCGACCTCGAATTCGAACTCGAAGTCGAACTCGAGGTCCAACTCAAAGTCGAAGTCGAACTAGAACTCGAACTGGAATTCGAACTCGAAGTCGAACTCGAAGTCGACCTACACTACGAATTCGAACTCGAAGTCGAACTCGAGGTCCAACTCAAAGTCGAAGTCGAACTAGAACTCGAACTGGAATTCGAACTCGACGTGGAACTCGAAGTCGAACTGGAAGTCGAACCCGAACTCGAAATTCGAACTCCAACTCAATTCGAATTCGAATTCGAACTCGACCTCGAATTCGAACTCGAAGTCGAACTCGAGGTCCAACTCAAAGTCGAAGTCGAACTAGAACTCGAACTGGAATTCGAACTCGAAGTCGAACTCGAAGTCGACCTACACCACGAATTCGAACTCGACGTCGAACTGGAACTCGAACTCGAAGTCGAGATCGAAGTCGAACTCGAATTGGAACTCGAACTCAAATTCGAACTCGAACTGGAACTCGACCTCGAATTCAAACTCGAAGTCGAACTCGAGGTAGAAGTCGAACTCGAAGTCGAACTCAAAGTCCAATTCGAAGTCGAACTCGAACTCGAACTCGAACTCGAAGACGAAATCAGAGTCGAACTCGAAGTTGAAATCGAATTCGAAGTCGAAATCGAACTCGAACTCGAAATTGAAATCGAAGTCGAGCTCGAAGTCGAAATCTAACTCGAAATCGAACTGGAACTCGAACTGAAAGTCGAAATCGAAGTCGAACTCGAACCCGAACCCGAATTTGAACTCGAACTCAAATTCGAACTCGAATTGGAACTCGACCTCGAATTCAAACTCGAAGTAGAACTCGAGGTCGAACTGGAACTCGAACTGAAAGTCGAAATCGAAGTCGAACTCGAATTGGAACTCGAACTCAAATTCGAACTCGAATTGGAACTCGACCTCGAATTCAAACTCGAAGTCGAACTCGAGGTCGAAGTCGAACTCGAACTCGAACTCGAAGTCGAAGTCGAAGTCGAAATCAGAGTCGAACTCGAAGTTGAAATCGAATTCGAAGTCGAAATCGAACTCGAACTCGAAATTGAAATCGAAGTCGAGCTCGAAGTCGAAATCTAACTCGAAATCGAACTGGAACTCGAACTGAAAGTCGAAATCGAAGTCGAACTCGAACCCGATCTCGAATTCGAACTCGAACTCCAATTCGAACTCGAATTGGAACTCGACCTCGAATTCAAACTCGAAGTCGAATTCGAGGTCGAACTCGAGGTCCAACTCAAAGTCGAAGTCGAACTAGAACTCGAACTGGAATTCGAACTCGAAGTCGAACTCGAAGTCGAACTGGAACTCGAACTCGAAGTCGAGATCGAAGTCGAACTCGAATTCGAACTGGAAGTCGAACCCGAACTCGAAATTCGAACTCCAACTCAAATTCGAATTCGAATTCGAACTCGACCTCGAATTCGAACTCGAAGTCGAACTCGAGGTCCAACTCAAAGTCGAAGTCGAACTAGAACTCGAACTGGAATTCGAACTCGAAGTCGAACTCGAAGTCGACCTACACTACGAATTCGAACTCGAAGTCGAACTCGAGGTCCAACTCAAAGTCGAAGTCGAACTAGAACTCGAACTGGAATTCGAACTCGACGTCGAACTCGAAGTCGAACTCGAATTGGAACTCGAACTCAAATTCGAACTCGAACTGGAACTCGACCTCGAATTCAAACTCGAAGTCGAACTCGAGGTCGAAGTCGAACTCGAAGTCGAACTCAAAGTCCAATTCGAAGTCGAACTCGAACTCGAACTCGAACTCGAAGACGAAATCAGAGTCGAACTCGAAGTTGAAATCGAAGTCGAGCTCGAAGTCGAAATCTAACTCGAAATCGAACTGGAACTCGAACTGAAAGTCGAAATCGAAGTCGAACTCGAACCCGAACCCGAATTTGAACTCGAACTCAAATTCGAACTCGAATTGGAACTCGACCTCGAATTCAAACTCGAAGTAGAACTCGAGGTCGAACTGGAACTCGAACTCGAAGTCGAGATCGAAGTCGAACTCGAAGTCGACCTAGACCACGAATTCGAACTCGAAGTCGAACTCGAAGTCGAAGTCGAAATAGAACTCGAACTGGAATTCGAACTCGAGGTCGAACTCGAAGTCGACCTAGACCACGAATTCGAACTCGAAGTCGAACTCGAAGTCGAACTGGAACTCGAACTCGAAGTCGAGATCGAAGTCGATCTCGAAGTCGATCTCGAAGTCGAACTCGAATTCGACCTAGACCTCGAATTCGAACTCGAAGTCGAACTCGAGGTCCAACTCAAAGTCGAAGTCGAACTCGAACTCGACCTAGAATTCGAACTCCAAGGCGAACTCGAAATCGAACTGGAACTCGAACTGAAAGTCGAAATCGAAGTCGAACTCGAATTGGAACTCGAACTCAAATTCGAACTCGAATTGGAACTCGACCTCGAATTCAAACTCGAAGTCGAATTCGAGGTCGAACTCGAGGTCCAACTCAAAGTCGAAGTCGAACTAGAACTCGAACTGGAATTCGAACTCGAAGTCGAACTCGAAGTCGAACTGGAACTCGAACTCGAAGTCGAGATCGAAGTCGAACTCGAATTCGAACTGGAAGTCGAACCCGAACTCGAAATTCGAACTCCAACTCAAATTCGAATTCGAATTCGAACTCGACCTCGAATTCGAACTCGAAGTCGAACTCGAGGTCCAACTCAAAGTCGAAGTCGAACTAGAACTCGAACTGGAATTCGAACTCGAAGTCGAACTCGAAGTCGAACTCGAGGTCCAACTCAAAGTCGAAGTCGAACTAGAACTCGAACTGGAATTCGAACTCGAAGTCGAACTCGAAGTCGAACTGGAACTCGAACTCGAAGTCGAGATCGAAGTCGAACTCGAATTGGAACTCGAACTCAAATTCGAACTCGAATTGGAACTCGACCTCGAATTCAAACTCGAAGTCGAACTCGAGGTCGAAGTCGAACTCGAACTCGAACTGGAATTCGAACTCGAAGTCGAACTCGAACTCGAACTCGAAGTCGAAGTCGAAATCAGAGTCGAACTCGAAGCTGAAATCGAATTCGAAGTCGAACTCGAAATTGAAATCGAAGTCGAGCTCGAAGTCGAAATCTAACTCGAAATCGAACTGGAACTCGAACTGAAAGTCGAAATCGAAGTCGAACTCGAACCCGAACCCGAATTTGAACTCGAACTCAAATTCGAACTCGAATTGGAACTCGACCTCGAATTCAAACTCGAAGTAGAACTCGAGGTCGAACTGGAACTCGAACTCGAAGTCGAGATCGAAGTCGAACTCGAAGTCGACCTAGACCACGAATTCGAACTCGAAGTCGAACTCGAAGTCGAAGTCGAAATAGAACTCGAACTGGAATTCGAACTCGAAGTCGAACTCGAAGTCGACCTAGACCACGAATTCGAACTCGAAGTCGAACTCGAAGTCGAACTGGAACTCGAACTCGAAGTCGAGATCGAAGTCGATCTCGAAGTCGAACTCGAATTCGACCTAGACCTCGAATTCGAACTCGAAGTCGAACTCGAGGTCCAACTCAAAGTCGAAGTCGAACTCGAACTCGACCTAGAATTCGAACTCCAAGGCGAACTCGAAATCGAACTGGAACTCGAACTGAAAGTCGAAATCGAAGTCGAACTCGAATTGGAACTCGAACTCAAATTCGAAATCGAATTGGAACTCGACCTCGAATTCAAACTCGAAGTCGAACTCGAGGTCGAAGTCGAACTCGAACTCGAAGTCGAAGTCGAAGTCGAAGTCGAAATCAGAGTCGAACTCGAAGTTGAAATCGAATTCGAAGTCGAAATCGAACTCGAACTCGAAATTGAAATCGAAGTCGAGCTCGAAGTCGAAATCTAACTCGAAATCGAACTGGAACTCGAACTGAAAGTCGAAATCGAAGTCGAACTCGAACCCGATCTCGAATTCGAACTCGAACTCCAATTCGAACTCGAATTGGAACTCGACCTCGAATTCAAACTCGAAGTCGAATTCGAGGTCGAACTCGAGGTCCAACTCAAAGTCGAAGTCGAACTAGAACTCGAACTGGAATTCGAACTCGAAGTCGAACTCGAAGTCGAACTGGAACTCGAACTCGAAGTCGAGATCGAAGTCGAACTCGAATTCGAACTGGAAGTCGAACCCGAACTCGAAATTCGAACTCCAACTCAAATTCGAATTCGAATTCGAACTCGACCTCGAATTCGAACTCGAAGTCGAACTCGAGGTCCAACTCAAAGTCGAAGTCGAACTAGAACTCGAACTGGAATTCGAACTCGAAGTCGAACTCGAAGTCGACCTACACTACGAATTCGAACTCGAAGTCGAACTCGAGGTCCAACTCAAAGTCGAAGTCGAACTAGAACTCGAACTGGAATTCGAACTCGACGTGGAACTCGAAGTCGAACTGGAAGTCGAACCCGAACTCGAAATTCGAACTCCAACTCAATTCGAATTCGAATTCGAACTCGACCTCGAATTCGAACTCGAAGTCGAACTCGAGGTCCAACTCAAAGTCGAAGTCGAACTAGAACTCGAACTGGAATTCGAACTCGAAGTCGAACTCGAAGTCGACCTACACCACGAATTCGAACTCGACGTCGAACTGGAACTCGAACTCGAAGTCGAGATCGAAGTCGAACTCGAATTGGAACTCGAACTCAAATTCGAACTCGAACTGGAACTCGACCTCGAATTCAAACTCGAAGTCGAACTCGAGGTAGAAGTCGAACTCGAAGTCGAACTCAAAGTCCAATTCGAAGTCGAACTCGAACTCGAACTCGAACTCGAAGACGAAATCAGAGTCGAACTCGAAGTTGAAATCGAATTCGAAGTCGAAATCGAACTCGAACTCGAAATTGAAATCGAAGTCGAGCTCGAAGTCGAAATCTAACTCGAAATCGAACTGGAACTCGAACTGAAAGTCGAAATCGAAGTCGAACTCGAACCCGAACCCGAATTTGAACTCGAACTCAAATTCGAACTCGAATTGGAACTCGACCTCGAATTCAAACTCGAAGTAGAACTCGAGGTCGAACTGGAACTCGAACTGAAAGTCGAAATCGAAGTCGAACTCGAATTGGAACTCGAACTCAAATTCGAACTCGAATTGGAACTCGACCTCGAATTCAAACTCGAAGTCGAACTCGAGGTCGAAGTCGAACTCGAACTCGAACTCGAAGTCGAAGTCGAAGTCGAAATCAGAGTCGAACTCGAAGTTGAAATCGAATTCGAAGTCGAAATCGAACTCGAACTCGAAATTGAAATCGAAGTCGAGCTCGAAGTCGAAATCTAACTCGAAATCGAACTGGAACTCGAACTGAAAGTCGAAATCGAAGTCGAACTCGAACCCGATCTCGAATTCGAACTCGAACTCCAATTCGAACTCGAATTGGAACTCGACCTCGAATTCAAACTCGAAGTCGAATTCGAGGTCGAACTCGAGGTCCAACTCAAAGTCGAAGTCGAACTAGAACTCGAACTGGAATTCGAACTCGAAGTCGAACTCGAAGTCGAACTGGAACTCGAACTCGAAGTCGAGATCGAAGTCGAACTCGAATTCGAACTGGAAGTCGAACCCGAACTCGAAATTCGAACTCCAACTCAAATTCGAATTCGAATTCGAACTCGACCTCGAATTCGAACTCGAAGTCGAACTCGAGGTCCAACTCAAAGTCGAAGTCGAACTAGAACTCGAACTGGAATTCGAACTCGAAGTCGAACTCGAAGTCGACCTACACTACGAATTCGAACTCGAAGTCGAACTCGAGGTCCAACTCAAAGTCGAAGTCGAACTAGAACTCGAACTGGAATTCGAACTCGACGTCGAACTCGAAGTCGAACTCGAATTGGAACTCGAACTCAAATTCGAACTCGAACTGGAACTCGACCTCGAATTCAAACTCGAAGTCGAACTCGAGGTCGAAGTCGAACTCGAAGTCGAACTCAAAGTCCAATTCGAAGTCGAACTCGAACTCGAACTCGAACTCGAAGACGAAATCAGAGTCGAACTCGAAGTTGAAATCGAAGTCGAGCTCGAAGTCGAAATCTAACTCGAAATCGAACTGGAACTCGAACTGAAAGTCGAAATCGAAGTCGAACTCGAACCCGAACCCGAATTTGAACTCGAACTCAAATTCGAACTCGAATTGGAACTCGACCTCGAATTCAAACTCGAAGTAGAACTCGAGGTCGAACTGGAACTCGAACTCGAAGTCGAGATCGAAGTCGAACTCGAAGTCGACCTAGACCACGAATTCGAACTCGAAGTCGAACTCGAAGTCGAAGTCGAAATAGAACTCGAACTGGAATTCGAACTCGAGGTCGAACTCGAAGTCGACCTAGACCACGAATTCGAACTCGAAGTCGAACTCGAAGTCGAACTGGAACTCGAACTCGAAGTCGAGATCGAAGTCGATCTCGAAGTCGATCTCGAAGTCGAACTCGAATTCGACCTAGACCTCGAATTCGAACTCGAAGTCGAACTCGAGGTCCAACTCAAAGTCGAAGTCGAACTCGAACTCGACCTAGAATTCGAACTCCAAGGCGAACTCGAAATCGAACTGGAACTCGAACTGAAAGTCGAAATCGAAGTCGAACTCGAATTGGAACTCGAACTCAAATTCGAACTCGAATTGGAACTCGACCTCGAATTCAAACTCGAAGTCGAATTCGAGGTCGAACTCGAGGTCCAACTCAAAGTCGAAGTCGAACTAGAACTCGAACTGGAATTCGAACTCGAAGTCGAACTCGAAGTCGAACTGGAACTCGAACTCGAAGTCGAGATCGAAGTCGAACTCGAATTCGAACTGGAAGTCGAACCCGAACTCGAAATTCGAACTCCAACTCAAATTCGAATTCGAATTCGAACTCGACCTCGAATTCGAACTCGAAGTCGAACTCGAGGTCCAACTCAAAGTCGAAGTCGAACTAGAACTCGAACTGGAATTCGAACTCGAAGTCGAACTCGAAGTCGAACTCGAGGTCCAACTCAAAGTCGAAGTCGAACTAGAACTCGAACTGGAATTCGAACTCGAAGTCGAACTCGAAGTCGAACTGGAACTCGAACTCGAAGTCGAGATCGAAGTCGAACTCGAATTGGAACTCGAACTCAAATTCGAACTCGAATTGGAACTCGACCTCGAATTCAAACTCGAAGTCGAACTCGAGGTCGAAGTCGAACTCGAACTCGAACTGGAATTCGAACTCGAAGTCGAACTCGAACTCGAACTCGAAGTCGAAGTCGAAATCAGAGTCGAACTCGAAGCTGAAATCGAATTCGAAGTCGAACTCGAAATTGAAATCGAAGTCGAGCTCGAAGTCGAAATCTAACTCGAAATCGAACTGGAACTCGAACTGAAAGTCGAAATCGAAGTCGAACTCGAACCCGATCTCGAATTCGAACTCGAACTCCAATTCGAACTCGAAATGGAACTCGACCTCGAATTCAAACTCGAAGTCGAATTCGAGGTCGACCTCGAGGTCCAACTCAAAGTCGAAGTCGAACTAGAACTCGAACTGGAATTCGAACTCGAAGTCGAACTCGAAGTCGAACTGGAACTCGAACTCGAAGTCGAGATCGAAGTCGAACTCGAATTCGAACTGGAAGTCGAACCCGAACTCGAAATTCGAACTCCAACTCAAATTCGAATTCGAATTCGAACTCGACCTCGAATTCGAACTCGAAGTCGAACTCGAGGTCCAACTCAAAGTCGAAGTCGAACTAGAACTCGAACTGGAATTCGAACTCGAAGTCGAACTCGAAGTCGACCTACACCACGAATTCGAACTCGAAGTCGAACTCGAGGTCCAACTCAAAGTCGAAGTCGAACTAGAACTCGAACTGGAATTCGAACTCGAAGTCGAACTCGAAGTCGAACTGGAACTCGAACTCGAAGTCGAGATCGAAGTCGAACCCGAACTCGAAATTCGAACTCCAACTCAATTCGAATTCGAATTCGAACTTTCCCTCGAATTCGAACTCGAAGTCGAACTCGAGGTCCAACTCAAAGTCGAAGTCGAACTAGAACTCGAACTGGAATTCGAACTCGAAGTCGAACTCGAAGTCGACCTACACCACGAATTCGAACTCGAAGTCGAACTCGAGGTCCAACTCAAAGTCGAAGTCGAACTAGAACTCGAACTGGAATTCGAACTCGAAGTCGAACTCGAAGTCGACCTAGACCACGAATTCGAACTCGAAGTCGAACTGGAACTCGAACTCGAAGTCGAGATCGAAGTCGATCTCGAAGTCGAACTCGAATTCGACCTAGACCTCGAATTCGAACTCGAAGTCGAACTCGAGGTCCAACTCAAAGTCGAAGTCGAACTCGAACTCGACCTAGAATTCGAACTCGAAGGCGAACTCGAAATCGAACTGGAACTCGAACTGAAAGTCGAAATCGAAGTCGAACTCGAATTGGAACTCGACCTCAAATTCGAACTCGAATTGGAACTCGACCTCGAATTCAAACTCGAAGTCGAATTCGAGGTCGAACTCGAGGTCCAACTCAAAGTCGAAGTCGAACTAGAACTCGAACTGGAATTCGAACTCGAAGTCGAACTCGAAGTCGAACTGGAACTCGAACTCGAAGTCGAGATCGAAGTCGAACTCGAATTCGAACTGGAAGTCGAACCCGAACTCGAAATTCGAACTCCAACTCAAATTCGAATTCGAATTCGAACTCGACCTCGAATTCGAACTCGAAGTCGAACTCGAGGTCCAACTCAAAGTCGAAGTCGAACTAGAACTCGAACTGGAATTCGAACTCGAAGTCGAACTCGAAGTCGACCTACACCACGAATTCGAACTCGACGTCGAACTGGAACTCGAACTCGAAGTCGAGATCGAAGTCGAACTCGAATTGGAACTCGAACTCAAATTCGAACTCGAACTGGAACTCGACCTCGAATTCAAACTCGAAGTCGAACTCGAGGTCGAAGTCGAACTCGAAGTCGAACTCAAAGTCCAATTCGAAGTCGAACTCGAACTCGAACTCGAACTCGAAGACGAAATCAGAGTCGAACTCGAAGTTGAAATCGAATTCGAAGTCGAAATCGAACTCGAACTCGAAATTGAAATCGAAGTCGAGCTCGAAGTCGAAATCTAACTCGAAATCGAACTGGAACTCGAACTGAAAGTCGAAATCGAAGTCGAACTCGAACCCGAACCCGAATTTGAACTCGAACTCAAATTCGAACTCGAATTGGAACTCGACCTCGAATTCAAACTCGAAGTAGAACTCGAGGTCGAACTGGAACTCGAACTCGAAGTCGAGATCGAAGTCGAACTCGAAGTCGACCTAGACCACGAATTCGAACTCGAAGTCGAACTCGAAGTCGAAGTCGAAATAGAACTCGAACTGGAATTCGAACTCGAAGTCGAACTCGAAGTCGACCTAGACCACGAATTCGAACTCGAAGTCGAACTCGAAGTCGAACTGGAACTCGAACTCGAAGTCGAGATCGAAGTCGATCTCGAAGTCGAACTCGAATTCGACCTAGACCTCGAATTCGAACTCGAAGTCGAACTCGAGGTCCAACTCAAAGTCGAAGTCGAACTCGAACTCGACCTAGAATTCGAACTCCAAGGCGAACTCGAAATCGAACTGGAACTCGAACTGAAAGTCGAAATCGAAGTCGAACTCGAATTGGAACTCGAACTCAAATTCGAACTCGAATTGGAACTCGACCTCGAATTCAAACTCGAAGTGGAACTCGAGGTCGAAGTCGAACTCGAACTCGAAGTCGAAGTCGAAGTCGAAGTCGAAATCAGAGTCGAACTCGAAGTTGAAATCGAATTCGAAGTCGAAATCGAACTCGAACTCGAAATTGAAATCGAAGTCGAGCTCGAAGTCGAAATCTAACTCGAAATCGAACTGGAACTCGAACTGAAAGTCGAAATCGAAGTCGAACTCGAACCCGATCTCGAATTCGAACTCGAACTCCAATTCGAACTCGAATTGGAACTCGACCTCGAATTCAAACTCGAAGTCGAATTCGAGGTCGAACTCGAGGTCCAACTCAAAGTCGAAGTCGAACTAGAACTCGAACTGGAATTCGAACTCGAAGTCGAACTCGAAGTCGAACTGGAACTCGAACTCGAAGTCGAGATCGAAGTCGAACTCGAATTCGAACTGGAAGTCGAACCCGAACTCGAAATTCGAACTCCAACTCAAATTCGAATTCGAATTCGAACTCGACCTCGAATTCGAACTCGAAGTCGAACTCGAGGTCCAACTCAAAGTCGAAGTCGAACTAGAACTCGAACTGGAATTCGAACTCGAAGTCGAACTCGAAGTCGACCTACACTACGAATTCGAACTCGAAGTCGAACTCGAGGTCCAACTCAAAGTCGAAGTCGAACTAGAACTCGAACTGGAATTCGAACTCGACGTGGAACTCGAAGTCGAACTGGAAGTCGAACCCGAACTCGAAATTCGAACTCCAACTCAATTCGAATTCGAATTCGAACTCGACCTCGAATTCGAACTCGAAGTCGAACTCGAGGTCCAACTCAAAGTCGAAGTCGAACTAGAACTCGAACTGGAATTCGAACTCGAAGTCGAACTCGAAGTCGACCTACACCACGAATTCGAACTCGACGTCGAACTGGAACTCGAACTCGAAGTCGAGATCGAAGTCGAACTCGAATTGGAACTCGAACTCAAATTCGAACTCGAACTGGAACTCGACCTCGAATTCAAACTCGAAGTCGAACTCGAGGTAGAAGTCGAACTCGAAGTCGAACTCAAAGTCCAATTCGAAGTCGAACTCGAACTCGAACTCGAACTCGAAGACGAAATCAGAGTCGAACTCGAAGTTGAAATCGAATTCGAAGTCGAAATCGAACTCGAACTCGAAATTGAAATCGAAGTCGAGCTCGAAGTCGAAATCTAACTCGAAATCGAACTGGAACTCGAACTGAAAGTCGAAATCGAAGTCGAACTCGAACCCGAACCCGAATTTGAACTCGAACTCAAATTCGAACTCGAATTGGAACTCGACCTCGAATTCAAACTCGAAGTAGAACTCGAGGTCGAACTGGAACTCGAACTCGAAGTCGAGATCGAAGTCGAACTCGAAGTCGACCTAGACCACGAATTCGAACTCGAAGTCGAACTCGAAGTCGAAGTCGAACTAGAACTCGAACTGGAATTCGAACTCGAAGTCGAACTCGAAGTCGACCTAGACCACGAATTCGAACTCGAAGTCGAACTCGAAGTCGAACTGGAACTCGAACTCGAAGTCGAGATCGAAGTCGATCTCGAAGTCGATCTCGAAGTCGAACTCGAATTCGACCTAGACCTCGAATTCGAACTCGAAGTCGAACTCGAGGTCCAACTCAAAGTCGAAGTCGAACTCGAACTCGAAGGCGAACTCGAAATCGAACTGGAACTCGAACTGAAAGTCGAAATCGAAGTCGAACTCGAATTGGAACTCGAACTCAAATTCGAACTCGAATTGGAACTCGACCTCGAATTCAAACTCGAAGTCGAATTCGAGGTCGAACTCGAGGTCCAACTCAAAGTCGAAGTCGAACTAGAACTCGAACTGGAATTCGAACTCGAAGTCGAACTCGAAGTCGAACTGGAACTCGAACTCGAAGTCGAGATCGAAGTCGAACTCGAATTCGAACTGGAAGTCGAACCCGAACTCGAAATTCGAACTCCAACTCAAATTCGAATTCGAATTCGAACTCGACCTCGAATTCGAACTCGAAGTCGAACTCGAGGTCCAACTCAAAGTCGAAGTCGAACTAGAACTCGAACTGGAATTCGAACTCGAAGTCGAACTCGAAGTCGAACTCGAGGTCCAACTCAAAGTCGAAGTCGAACTAGAACTCGAACTGGAATTCGAACTCGAAGTCGAACTCGAAGTCGAACTGGAACTCGAACTCGAAGTCGAGATCGAAGTCGAACTCGAATTCGAACTGGAAGTCGAACCCGAACTCGAAATTCGAACTCCAACTCAATTCGAATTCGAATTCGAACTCGACCTCGAATTCGAACTCGAAGTCGAACTCGAGGTCCAACTCAAAGTCGAAGTCGAACTAGAACTCGAACTGGAATTCGAACTCGAAGTCGAACTCGAAGTCGACCTACACCACGAATTCGAACTCGAAGTCGAACTCGAGGTCCAACTCAAAGTCGAAGTCGAACTAGAACTCGAACTGGAATTCGAACTCGAAGTCGAACTCGAAGTCGACCTAGACCACGAATTCGAACTCGAAGTCGAACTGGAACTCGAACTCGAAGTCGAGATCGATGTCGAACTCGAAGTCGAACTCGAATTCGACCTAGACCTCGAATTCGAACTCGAAGTCGAACTCGAGGTCCAACTCAAAGTCGAAGTCGAACTCGAACTCGACCTAGAATTCGAACTCGAAGGCGAACTCGAAATCGAACTGGAACTCGAACTGGAATTCGAACTCGAAGTCTAACTCGAAGTCGACCTACACCACGAATTCGAACTCGAACTCGAACTCGAGGTCCAACTCAAAGTCGAAGTCGAACTAGAACTCGAACTGGAATTCGAACTCGAAGTCGAACTGGAACTCGAACTCGAAGTCGAGATCGAAGTCGAACTCGAATTCGAACTGGAAGTCGAACCCGATCTCGAAATTCGAACTCCAACTCAATTCGAATTCGAATTCGAATTCGACCTCGAATTCGAACTCGAAGTCGAACTCGAGGTCCAACTCAAAGTCGAAGTCGAACTAGAACTCGAACTGGAATTCGAACTCGAAGTCGAACTCGAAGTCGACCGTGTCACTGTTAGGTTAGGTTGAGAGTATGCGGGCAGTGGGCAAATCAGCCCTCTTGTGCTTTTTGATCTCCTCACTTGAGATTCAATTTCACGCGACCCTGCCACTTTGATCTGGCCCACGCCTTCATTAACCAGGTCCAACACTTGCCTTTCTTGGATCTTGCCCCTCCTGACAAAGGTAATCGGGTTTGTGGGGGTGTGGCCAGGGTTAGTCGGGGTGTGACTAGGGTTTGTGGGGGTGTGGCATGATCACTGTGATGTGCCGAGGGTTTGTGGGGGTGTGTGCCCCTTTGGACTTTAGGATTAGGTTTCAGTGTTCGGCTGGTGGATGTGTATGTGTGACTGGGATAGGTAAGGCTGCAGAGTTTTGAGTGGTGAGGTATGAGGTGCTATTGGGCTTAGGCTTGTGTGGTGAAGCTAGGTGAATCTGGCCCATGCCTTTCATTATCGTGGTCCGACACCACTTGGTTCAATGGACCGGGTGTGCACTGGGACACATCATCAGTAATGCATCCTCGGATCATCGGGTGTTTCGGGTCTTTCATCATTAAACACCCTCCCCGAGATGACCCAGCCGGAGTTGATCAAGCTCGGCTTGTGTTTTCCCATGGACCAGGATAATGAGAGGCATGTAACTTTGAGGGTAATGACGTTTTTAAACATCGTTACCTGGCATCTGTATCTGTGGGATTGCATGGGTTAAATTGACAGTGTTTACTGGGCATTCGGTGTCTCTGCACCTGAGTTGAGTGGTGACTGGTTTTCTGTGGACCCACCTTGGGTTTAACTTTCTGGTTCTCTCTTGCCGTTTGGTCATCTGGGCCTTGTTCTTGGCATTTTGTCGACCGGGAGAATGAAGAGCGTGTCACTGTTAGGTTAGGTTGAGAGTATGCGGGTAGTGGACAAATCAGCCCTCTTGTGCTTTTTGATCTCCTCACTTGAGATTCAATTTCACGCGACCCTGCCACTTTGATCTGGCCCACGCCTTCATTAACCAGGTCCAACACTTGCCTTTCTTGGATCTTGCCCCTCCTGACAAAGGTAATCGGGTTTGTGGGGGTGTGGCCAGGGTTAGTCGGGGTGTGACTAGGGTTTGTGGGGGTGTGGCATGATCACGGTGATGTGCCGAGGGTTTGTGGGGGTGTGTGCCCCCTTGGACTTTAGGATTAGGTTTCAGTGTTCGGCTGGTGGATGTGTATGTGTGACTGGGATAGGTAAGGCTGCAGAGTTTTGAGTGGTGAGGTATGAGGTGCTATTGGGCTTAGGCTTGTGTGGTGAAGCTAGGTGAATCTGGCCCATGCCTTTCATTATCGTGGTCCGACACCACTTGGTTCAATGGACCGGGTGTGCACTGGGACACATCATCAGTAATGCATTAGGGTTAGGTTGAGAGTATGCGGGCAGTGGGCAAATCAGCCCTCTTGTGCTTTTTGATCTCCTCACTTGAGATTCAATTTCACGCGACCCTGCCACTTTGATCTGGCCCACGCCTTCGTTAACCAGGTCCAACACTTGCCTTTCTTGGATCTTGCCCCTCCTGACAAAGGCAATCGGGTTTGTGGGGGAGTGGCCAGGGTTAGTCGGGGTGTGCCTAGGGTTTGTGGGGGTGTGGCATGATCTCTGGGATGTGCCGAGGGTTTGTGGGGGTGTGTGCCCCCTTGGACTTTAGGATTAGGTTTGAGTGTTGGGCTGGTGGATGCATATGTGTGACTGGGATAGGTAAGGCTGCAGAGTTTGGAGTGGTGAGGTATGAGATGCTATGGCGCGTAGGCTCATGAGGTGAAGCCAGGTGAATCTGGCCCATGGCTTTCATTATCATGGTCCGACACCACTTGGTTCAATGGACAGGGTGTGCACTGGGACACATCATCAGTAATGCATCCTCGGATCATGGGGTGTTTCGGGTCTTTCATCATTAAACACCCTCCCCGAGATGACCCAGCCGGAGTTGATCAAGCTCGGCTTGTGTTTTCCCATGGACCAGGATAATGAGAGGCATGTAACTATGATGGTAATGTTGTTTTTAAACATCATTACCTGGGATCTGTATGCCTGGGGATGCATGGGTTAAATTGACAGTGTTTACTGGGCATTCGGTGTCTCTGCACCTGAGTTTAGTGGTGACTTGTTTTCTGTGGACCCAGCTTGGGTTTAACTTTCTGGTTCTCTCTTGCCGTTTGGGCATCTGGGCTTTCTTCTTGGCATTTTGTCGACCGGGAGAATGAAGAGCGTGTCACTGTTAGGTTAGGTTGAGAGTATGCGGGCAGTGGGCAAATCAGCCCTCTTGTGCTTTTTGATCTCCTCACTTGAGATTCAATTTCACGCGACCCTGCCACTTTGATCTGGCCCACGCCTTCATTAACCAGGTCCAACACTTGCCTTTCTTGGATCTTGCCCCTCCTGACAAAGGTAATCGGGTTTGTGGGGGAGTGGCCAGGGTTAGTCGGGGTGTGCCTAGGGTTTGTGGGGGTGTGGCATGATCTCTGGGATGTGCCGAGGGTTTGTGGGGGTGTGTGCCCCTTTGGACTTTAGGATTAGGTTTGAGTGTTGGGCTGGTGGATGCATATGTGTGACTGGGATAGGTAAGGCTGCAGAGTTTGGAGTGGTGATGTATGAGATGCTATGGCGCGTAGGCTCATGAGGTGAAGCCAGGTGAATCTGGCCCATGGCTTTCATTATCATGGTCCGACACCACTTGGTTCAATGGACAGGGTGTGCACTGGGACACATCATCAGTAATGCATCCTCGGATCATGGGGTGTTTCGGGTCTTTCATCATTAAACACCCTCCCCGAGATGACCCAGCCGGAGTTGATCAAGCTCGGCTTGTGTTTTCCCATGGACCAGGATAATGAGAGGCATGTAACTATGATGGTAATGTTGTTTTTAAACATCATTACCTGGCATTAGGGTCGAACTCGAGGTCCAACTCAAAGTCGAAGTCGAACTAGAACTCGAACTGGAATTCGAACTCGAAGTCGAACTCGAAGTCGACCTACACTACGAATTCGAACTCGAAGTCGAACTCGAGGTCCAACTCAAAGTCGAAGTCGAACTAGAACTCGAACTGGAATTCGAACTCGAAGTCGAACTCGAAGTCGAACTGGAACTCGAACTCGAAGTCGAGATCGAAGTCGAACTCGAATTCGAACTCGAAGTCGAAGTCGAAATCAGAGTCGAACTCGAAGTTGAAATCGAATTCGAAGTCGAAATTGAAATCGAAGTCGAGCTCGAAGTCGAAATCTAACTCGAAATCGAACTGGAATTCGAACTCGAAGTCGAACTCGAAGTCGAAGTCGAACTAGAACTCGAACTGGAATTCGAACTCGAAGTCGAACTCGAAGTCGACCTACACCACGAATTCGAACTCGAAGTCGAACTCGAGGTCCAACTCAAAGTCGAAGTCGAACTCGAACTCGACCTAGAATTCGAACTCGAAGGCGAACTCGAAATCGAACTGGAACTCGAACTGAAAGTCGAAATCGAAGTCGAACTCGAATTGGAACTCGAACTCAAATTCGAACTCGAACTGGAACTCGACCTCGAATTCAAACTCGAAGTCGAACTCGAGGTCGAAGTCGAACTCGAAGTCGAACTCAAAGTCCAATTCGAAGTCGAACTCGAACTCGAACTCGAACTCGAAGACGAAATCAGAGTCGAACTCGAAGTTGAAATCGAATTCGAAGTCGAAATCGAACTCGAACTCGAAATTGAAATCGAAGTCGAGCTCGAAGTGGAAATCTAACTCGAAATCGAACTGGAACTCGAACTGAAAGTCGAAATCGAAGTCGAACTCGAACCCGAACCCGAATTTGAACTCGAACTCAAATTCGAACTCGAATTGGAACTCGACCTCGAATTCAAACTCGAAGTCGAACTCGAGGTCGAACTGGAACTCGAACTCGAAGTCGAGATCGAAGTCGAACTCGAAGTCGACCTAGACCACGAATTCGAACTCGAAGTCGAACTCGAAGTCGAAGTCGAACTAGAACTCGAACTGGAATTCGAACTCGAAGTCGAACTCGAAGTCGACCTAGACCACGAATTCGAACTCGAAGTCGAACTCGAAGTCGAACTGGAACTCGAACTCGAAGTCGAGATCGAAGTCGAACTCGAATTCGAACTGGAAGTCGAACCCGAACTCGAAATTCGAACTCCAACTCAATTCGAATTCGAATTCGAACTCGACCTCGAATTCGAACTCGAAGTCGAACTCGAGGTCCAACTCAAAGTCGAAGTCGAACTAGAACTCGAACTGGAATTCGAACTCGAAGTCGAACTCGAAGTCGACCTACACCACGAATTCGAACTCGAAGTCGAACTCGAGGTCCAACTCAAAGTCGAAGTCGAATTAGAACTCGAACTGGAATTCGAACTCGAAGTCGAACTCGAAGTCGACCTAGACCACGAATTCGAACTCGAAGTCGAACTCGAATTCGACCTAGACCTCGAATTCGAACTCGAAGTCGAACTCGAGGTCCAACTCAAAGTCGAAGTCGAACTCGAACTCGACCTAGAATTCGAACTCGAAGGCGAACTCGAAATCGAACTGGAACTCGAACTGAAAGTCGAAATCGAAGTCGAACTCGAATTGGAACTCGAACTCAAATTCGAACTCGAACTGGAACTCGACCTCGAATTCAAACTCGAAGTCGAACTCGAGGTCGAAGTCGAACTCGAAGTCGAACTCAAATTCCAATTCGAAGTCGAACTCGAACTCGAACTCGAAGACGAAACCAGAGTCGAACTCGAAGTTGAAATCGAATTCGAAGTCGAAATCGAACTCGAACTCGAAATTGAAATCGAAGTCGAGCTCGAAGTCGAAATCTAACTCGAAATCGAACTGGAACTCGAACTGAAAGTCGAAATCGAAGTCGAACTCGAACCCGAACCCGAATTTGAACTCGAACTCAAATTCGAACTCGAATTGGAACTCGACCTCGAATTCAAACTCGAAGTCGAACTCGAGGTCGAACTGGAACTCGAACTCGAAGTCGAGATCGAAGTCGAACTCGAAGTCGACCTAGACCACGAATTCGAACTCGAAGTCGAACTCGAAGTCGAAGTCGAACTAGAACTCGAACTGGAATTCGAACTCGAAGTCGAACTCGAACTCGAACTCGAAGTCGAAGTCGAAATCAGAGTCGAACTCGAAGTTGAAATCGAATTCGAAGTCGAAATCGAACTCGAACTCGAAATTGAAATCGAAGTCGAGCTCGAAGTCGAAATCTAACTCGAAATCGAACTGGAACTCGAATTCAAACTCGAAGTCGAATTCGAGGTCGAACTCGAGGTCCAACTCAAAGTCGAAGTCGAACTAGAACTCGAACTGGAATTCGAACTCGAAGTCGAACTCGAAGTCGAACTGGAACTCGAACTCGAAGTCGAGATCGAAGTCGAACTCGAATTCGAACTGGAAGTCGAACCCGAACTCGAAATTCGAACTCCAACTCAAATTCGAATTCGAATTCGAACTCGACCTCGAATTCGAACTCGAAGTCGAACTCGAGGTCCAACTCAAAGTCGAAGTCGAACTAGAACTCGAACTGGAATTCGAACTCGAAGTCGAACTCGAAGTCGACCTACACCACGAATTCGAACTCGAAGTCGAACTCGAGGTCCAACTCAAAGTCGAAGTCGAACTAGAACTCGAACTGGAATTCGAACTCGAAGTCGAACTCGAAGTCGAACTGGAACTCGAACTCGAAGTCGAGATCGAAGTCGAACTCGAATTCGAACTGGAAGTCGAACCCGAACTCGAAATTCGAACTCCAACTCAATTCGAATTCGAATTCGAACTCGACCTCGAATTCGAACTCGAAGTCGAACTCGAGGTCCAACTCAAAGTCGAAGTCGAACTAGAACTCGAACTGGAATTCGAACTCGAAGTCGAACTCGAAGTCGACCTACACCACGAATTCGAACTCGAAGTCGAACTCGAGGTCCAACTCAAAGTCGAAGTCGAAGTAGAACTCGAACTGGAATTCGAACTCGAAGTCGAACTCGAAGTCGACCTAGACCACGAATTCGAACTCGAAGTCGAACTGGAACTCGAACTCGAAGTCGAGATCGAAGTCGATCTCGAAGTCGAACTCGAATTCGACCTAGACCTCGAATTCGAACTCGAAGTCGAACTCGAGGTCCAACTCAAAGTCGAAGTCGAACTCGAACTCGACCTAGAATTCGAACTCGAAGGCGAACTCGAAATCGAACTGGAACTCGAACTGAAAGACGAAATCGAAGTCGAACTCGAATTCGAACTCCAACTCAAATTCGAATTCGAATTCGAACTCGACCTCGAATTCGAACTCGAAATCGAACTCGAGGTCCAACTCAAAGTCGAAGTCGAACTAGAACTCGAACTGGAATTCGAACTCGAAGTCGAACTCGAAGTCGAACTGGAACTCGAACTCGAAGTCGAGATCGAAGTCGAACTCGAATTCGAACTAGAAGTCGAACCCGAACTCGAAATTCGAACTCCAACTCAATTCGAATTCGAATTCGAACTCGACCTCGAATTCGAACTCGAAGTCGAACTCGAGGTC
>NW_027274444.1:0-20607 GCF_030028105.1 Mobula birostris
GTGGGGAATGTGCAGGAGGGAATGTGCAGTGGGGAATGTGCACTGGGGAATGTGGAGTAGGGAAAGTAGAGTAGGAAATGTGGAGTGGGGAATGTGCAGTGGGGAATGTGCAGTGGGGAATGTGCAGTGGGGAACGTAGAGTGGGGAATGTGGATTGGGGAATGTTGATTGGGGAATGCGGAGTTGGGTATGTGGAGTGGGAAATGTGCAGTGGGGAATGTGGAATAGGGAATGTGCAGAGGGGAATGTGGATTAGAGAATGTGGAGTGGGGAATGTGGAGTGCCGAATGTGCAGTGCGGAATTTGGATTGGGGAATGTTCAGTGGGGAATGCAGAGTGGGGAATGTGCAGTGGGGAATGTAGATTGGGGAATGTGGATTGGAGAATGTGGAGTGGGGAATGTGGAGTGGCGAATGTGGATTAGGGAATGTGGAGTAGGGAATGTGGATTGGGGAATGTGGAGTAGGGAATGTGCAGGGGAGAATGTGGAGTGCGGAATGCGGAGTGGGGAATGTGGATTGTGGAATGTTCAGTGGTGAATGCGGAGTGGGGAATGTGGATTGGGGAACTTTCAGTGGGGAATGCGGAGTAGGGAATTTGCAGTGGGGAATGTAGATTGGGGAATGTGCAGTGGGGAATGTGGAGTGCGGAATGCGGATTGGGGAATGTGGATTGGGGAATGTTCAGTGGATAATGCCGAGTGGGGAATGTGCAGTGGGGAATCTGGATTGGGGAATGTTCAGTGGGAAATGCGGAGTGGGGAATGTGCATTGGGGAATGTGGATTATGGAATGTGGATTGGGGAATGTGGAGTGTGGAATGTGCAGTGGGGAAGGTGTTGTAGGGAATGTGGAGTGGGGAATGTGCAGTGGGGAATGTGGAGTAGGGAATGTGCAGTGGGGAATGTGGATTGGGGAATGTAGAGTGGGGAATGTGCAGTGGGGACTGTGGAGTGGGGAATGTGAAGTGGGGAATGTGGATTGGGGAATGTGGAGTGGGGAATGTGGAGTGGGGAATGTGGATTGTGGAATGTTCAGTGGGGAATTTGCAGTGGGGAATGTGGAGTGGGGAATGTGGAGTAAGGAATGTGCAGGGGCGAATGTGGAGTGCGGAATGCGGAGTGGGGAATGTGGATTGGGGAATGTTCATTGGGGAATGCGGAGTGGGGTATGTGGATTGGGGAATGTTCAGTGGGGAATGAGGAGTGGAAATGTGCAGGGGAGAATGTGGAGTGCGGAATGTGGAGTGGGGAATGTGGATTGGGGAAATTTCAGTGGGGAATGCGGAGTGGGGAATGTGGATTGGGGAATGTTCAGTGGGGAATGTGGAGTAGGGAATGTGCAGTGGGGAATGTAGATTGGGGAATGTGGATTGGGGAATGTGGAGTGGGGAATGTGCAGTGGGGAATGTGGATTGGGGACTGTCGAGTGGGGAATGTGCAGTGGGGAATGTGGAGTGGGGAATGTGGAGTAGGGAATGTGCAGGCTAGAATGGGGAGTGCGGAATGCGGAGTGGGGAATGTGGATTGGGGAATGTTCAGTGGGGAATGCGGAGTGGCGAATGTGCAGTAGGGAATGTGGATTGGGGAATGTTCAGTGGGAATGCGGAGTGGGGAATGTAGATTGGGGTATGAGCAGTGTGGAATGTGGACTGGAGAATGTGGATTGGGGAATGTGGAGTAGGGAATGTGGATTGGGGAATGTGGAGTAGGGAATGTGCAGGGGAGAATGTGGAGTGCGGAATGCGGAGTGGGGAATGTGGATTGTGGAATGTTCAGTGGGGAATGCGGAGTGGGGAATGTGGATTGGGGAATGTTCAGTGGGGAATGCGGAGTGGGGAATGTGCAGTGGGGAATCTGGATTGGGGAATGTTCAGTGCGAAATGCGGAGTGGGGAATGTGCATTGGGGAATGTGGATTGGGAATGTGCAGTGTGGAATGTGCAGTGGGGAAGGTGCAGTAGGGAATGTGGAGTGGGGAATGTGCAGTGGGGAATGTGGAGTGGGGAATGTGGAGTGGGGAATGTGGAGTAGGGAATGTGCAGTGGGGAATGTGGATTGGGGAATGTAGAGTGGGGAATGTGCAGTGGGGACTGTGGAGTGGGGAATGTGAAGTGGGGAATGTGGATTGGGGAATGTGGATTGGGGAATGTGGAGTGGGGAATGTGGATTGGGGACTGTCGAGTGGGGAATGTGCAGTGGAGAATGTGGAGTGGGGAATGTGGTGTAGGGAATGTGCAGGGGAGAATGGGGAGTGCGGAATGCGGAGTGGGGAATGTGGATTGGGGAATGTTCAGTGGGGAATGCGGAGTGGCGAATGTGCAGTGGGGAATGTGGATTGGGGAATGTTCAGTAGGGAATGCGGAGTGGGGAATGTGAAGTGGGGAATGTAGATTGAGGAATGAGGAGTTCGGAATGTGGATTGGGGAATGTGGATTGGGGAATGTGGAGTAGGGAATGTGGATTGGGGAATGTGGAGTGGGGAATGTGCAGTGGGGAATGTGGATTGGGGAATGTGAATTGGGGAATGCGGAGTGGGGAATGTGGATTGGGTAAGTTGGAGTGGGGAATCCGGAGTGGGGAATATGGATTGGGGAATTTGGTTTGGGGAAAGCGCAGTGGGGAATGTTGAGTGGGGAATGTGCAATGGGGAATGCGGGTGTGCGGAATGTGGAGTGGGGAATGTAGAGTGCGGTATGCGAAGTGGGGAATGTGGATTGGAGAATGTGGATTGGGGAATGCGCAGTAGGGAATGTGGAGAGGGGAATGTGGATTGGTGAATGTGGAGTGGAGAATGTGGAGTAGGGAATGTGCAGGGGAGAATGCGGAGTGCGGAATGCGGAGTGGGGAATCTGGATTGGGGAATGTTCAGTGGGGAATGCGGAGTGGGGAATGTGCAGTGGGGAATGTGGATTGGGGAATGTTCAGTGGGGAATGCGGGGTAGTGAATGTGCAGTGCGGAATGTAGATTGGGGAATGAGGAGTGGGGAATGTGGAGTGGGGAATGTGGAGTGGGGAATGTGGATTGGGGAATGTGGAGTAGAGAATGTGGATTGGGGAATGTGGAGTGAGGAATGTGCAGTGGGGAATATGGAGTGGGGTAAGTGCAGGAGGGAATGTGCAGTGGGGAATGTGGATTGGGGAATATGGAGTGGGGAATGTGCTGTGGTGAATCTGGATTGGGGACTGTGGAGTGTTGAATGTGGATTGGGGAATGTGGATTGGGGAATGCGGAGTAAGGAATGTGGGTTCGGGAATGTGGAGTGGGGAATGCGGAGTGGGGAATGCGGATTGAGGAATGCGCAGTGGGGAATGAGGAGTGGGGAATGTGGATTGGGGAATGTGGATTCGAGAATTTGCAGCGGGGAATGTGGATTGGGGAATGTGCAGTGGGGAACGTGGAGTGGGGAATGTGGATTGGGGAATGTGGAATAGGGAATGTGGAGTGGGGAATGTGCAGTGGGGAATGTGGTGTGGGGAATCTGGAGTAGAGAATGTGCAGGGGAGAATGTGGAGTGCGGAATGCGGAGTGGGGAATGTGGATTGGGGAATATTCAGTGGGGAATGCGGAGTGGGGAATGTGCAGTGGGGAATGTGGATTGGGGAATATTCAGTGGGGAATGCGGAGTGGGGAATGTGCAGTGGGGAATGTAGATTGGGGAATGTGGATTGGGGAATGTAGAGTGCGGAATGTGGAGTGGGGAATGTGGAGTGGGGAAGGTGGATTGGGGAATGTGGAGTAGGGAATGTGGATTGGGGAATGTAAAGTGGGAAATGTGCAGTGGGGAATGTGGAGTGGGGAATGTGCAGGAGGGAATGTGCAGTGGAGAATGTGGTTTGGGGAATGTGGAGTGCGGAATGCGCAGTGGGGAATTTGGATTGGGGAATGCGGAGTTGGGAATGTGGAGTGGGGAATGTGCAGTGCTGAATGTGGATTGGGGAATGTGCAGTGGGGAATGTGCACTGGGGAAAGTGGATTGGGGAATGTGGAGTGGGGAATGTGGATTGTTGAATGAGGATTGGAGAATGTGGATTGGGGAATGTGGAGTGGGGAATGTGGATTGAGGAATGCGGATTGGGGAAGGTGCAGTGGGGAATGTGCAGTGGGGAATGTGCAGGAGGGAATGTGCAGTGGGGAATGTGCACTGGGGAATGTGGAGTGCCGAATGTGGAATGGGGAATGTGGAGTGCGGAATTTGGATTGGGGAATGTGGATTGTGGAATGTTCAGTGGGGAATTTGCAGTGGGGAATGTGGAGTGGGGAATGTGGAGTAGGGGATGTGCAGGGGAGAATGTGGAGTGCGGAATGCGGAGTGGGGAATGTGGATTGGGGAATGTTCATTGGGGAATGCGGAGTGGGGTATGTGGATTGGGTAATATTCAGTGGGGAATGCGGAGTGGGGAATGTGCAGTGGGGAATGTAGATTGGGGAATGTGGATTGGAGAATCTGGAGTGGGGAATGTAGAGTAGGGAATGTGGATTGGGGAATGTGGAGTAGGGAATATGCAGGGGAGAATGTGGAGTGCGGAACGCGGAGTGAGGAATGTTTATTGGGGAAATTTCGGTGGGGAATGCGGACTGGGGAATGTGGATTGGGGAATGTTCAGTGGGGAATGTGGAGTAGGGAATGTGCAGAGGGGAATGTAGATTGGTGAATGTGGATTCGGGAATGAGGAGTGGGGAATGTGCAGTGGGGAATGTGGATTGGGGACTGTGGAGTGGGGAATGTGGATTGGGGAACGTGGATTGCGGAATGCGGAGTGGGGAATGTGGATTGAGGAATGCGCAGTGGGGAATGAGGAGCTGGGAATGTGGATTGGGGAATGTGGAGTGCGGAATGTGCAGTGGGTAATGTGGATTGGGGATTGCGGAGTTGGGAATGTGGATTGGGGAATTTACAGTGGGGATTGTGCAGTGGGGAATGTGCAATGCGCAATTTGGATTGGGGAATGTGCAGTGGGGAACGTGGAGTGGGGAATGCGGAGTGGAGAATGTGGATTGGGGAATGTGGAGTGGGGAATGTGCAGGTGGGAAGGTGGAGTGGGGAATGTGGAGTAGGGAATGTGCAGGGGAGAATGGGGAGTGCGGAATGCGGAGTGGGGAATATGGATTGGGGAATGTTCAGTGGGGAATGCGGAGTGGGGAATGTGGACTCGAGAATGTGGATTTGGGAAATGTGAGTAGGGAATGTGGATTGGGGAATGTGGAGTGGGGAATGCGCAGTGGGGAATGTGCAGTGTGGAATGTACAGGAGGGAATGTGCAGTGGGGAATGTGCACTGGGGAATGTGGATTGGGGAATGTGGAGTGGGGAATGTGGATTGGGGAAGGCGGATTGGGGAATGTGCAGTGGGGAATGTGCAGTGGGGAATGTGCAATGCGCAATGTGGATTGGGGAATGTTCAGTGGGGAACGTGGAGTGGGGAATGTGGATTGGGGAATGTGGAGTGGGGAATGCGCAGTGGGGAATGTGGATTGGGGAATGCGGAGTAGGGAATGTGGAGTGGGGAATGTGCAGTGGGGAAAGTGCAGTGCTGAATGTGGATTGGGGAATGTGCAGTGGGGAATGTGGAGTAGGTAATATGGATTGGGGAATGTGGAGTGGGGAATGTGGAGTGGGGAATGTGGGTTGGGGAATGTGAATTGGGGAATGCAGAGTTGGGAATGTGGATTGCGTAATGTGGAGTTGGGAATCCGGAGTGGGGAATATGGATTGGGGAATGTGGATTGGGGAAAGCGCAGTGGGGAATGTTGAGTGGGGAATGTGCAATGGGGATTGTGGGTGTACGGAATGTGGAGTGGGGAATGTAGAGTGCGGTATGCGAAGTGGGGAATGTGGATTGGGGAATGTGGATTTGGAAGTGCGCAGTGGGGAATGTGGAGTGGGGAATGTGGATTGGGGAATGTGGAGAGGGGAATGTGCAGTGGGGAATGTGCAGTGGGGAATTTGCCGTAGGGAATGTACAGTGCGGAAAGTAGATTGGGTAATGTTCAGTGGGGAATGCGGAGTGGGTAATGTGCAGTGGGGAATGTACATTGGAGAATGTGGACTGGGGAATCTGGAGTGCGGAATGTGGAGTGGGTAATGTGGAGTGGGGAATGTGGATTGTTGAATGAGGATTGGGGAATGCGGAGTGGGGAATGTGGATTGGGGAATGTGGAGTGGAGAATATGGATTGGGGAATGTGGATTGGGGAATGCGGAGTTGCGAATGTGGAGTGGGGAATGTGCAGTGGGGAATGTAGATTGGGGAATGTGGATTGGGGAATCTGGAGTGCGGAATGTGGAGTGGGTAATGTGGAGTAGGGAATGTGGGTTAGGGAATCTGGAGTAGGGAATGTGGATTGGGGAATGTTGAGTGGGGAATGTGCAGTGGGTAATCTGGAGTGCGGAATGCGCAGTGGGGAATGTGGATTGGGGAATGCGGAGTAGGGAATGTGGAGTGGGGAATGTGCAGTGGGGAAAGTGCATTGCTGAATGTGGATTGGGGAATGTGGAGTAGGAAATATGGATTGGGGAATGTGGAGTGGGGAATGTGGAGTGGGGAATGTGGGTTGGGGAATGTGAATTGGGGAATGCGGAGTGGGGAATGTGGATTGGGTAATGTGGAGTTGGGAATCCGGAGTGGGGAATATGGATTGGGGAATGTGGATTGGGGAAAGCGCAGTGGGGAATGTTGAGTGGGGAACGTGCAATGGGGATTGTGGGTGTACGGAATGTGGAGTGGGGAATGTAGAGTGCGGTATGCGAAGTGGGGAATGTGGATTGGGGAATGTGGATTGGGAAGTGCGCAGTGGGGAATGTGGAGTGGGGAATGTGGATTGGGGAATGTGGAGAGGGGAATGTGCAGTGGGGAATGTGCAGTGGGGAATTTGCAGTGGGGAATGTACAGTGCGGAAAATAGATTGGGTAATGTTCAGTGGGGAATGCGGAGTGGGGAATGTGCAGTGGGGAATGTACATTGGAGAATGTGGACTGGGGAATCTGGAGTGCGGAATGTGGAGTGGGTAATGTGGAGTGGGGAATGTGGATTGGGGAATCTGGAGTAGGGAATGTGGATTGGGGAATGTGGAATGGGGAATGTTCAGTGGGTAATGCGGAGTGGGGAATGTGCAGTGGGGAATGTGGATTGGGGAATGTTCAGTGGAGAATGTGCAGTGGGGAATGTTGAGTGGGGAATGTGCAATGGGGATTGTGGGTGTACGGAATGTGGAGTGGGGAATGTAGAGTGCGGTATGCGAAGTGGGGAATGTGGATTGGGAAGAGAGCAGTGGGGAATGTGGAGTGGGGAATGTGGATTGGGGAATGTGGAGAGGGGAATGTGCAGTGGGGAATGTGCAGTGGGGAATTTGCAGTGGGGAATGTACAGTGCGGAAAGTAGATTGGGTAATGTTCAGTGGGGAATGCGGAGTGGGGAATGTGCAGTGGGGAATGTACATTGGAGAATGTGGACTGGGGAATCTGGAGTGCGGAATGTGGAGTGGGTAATGTGGAGTGGGGAATGTGGATTGGGGAATCTGGAGTAGGGAATGTGGATTGGGGAATGTGGAATGGGGAATGTTCAGTGGGTAATGCGGAGTGGGGAATGTGCAGTGGGGAATGTGGATTGGGGAATGTGCAGTGGAGAATGTGCAGTGGGGAATGTGGATTGGGGAATGTAGAGTGGGGAATTTGCAGTGGGGAAGGTGCAGAAGGGAATGTGGAGTGGGGAATGTGCAGTGGGGAATGTGCAGTGGGGAACGTGGAGTGGCGAATGTGAAGTGGGGAATGTGGATTGGGGAATGTGCAGTAGGGAATGCGGAGTGGGGATTGTGCAGTGGGGAATGTGGAGTGGGGAATGTGCAGTGGGGAATGTGCAGTGAGAAATCTGGATTGGGGAATGTGGAGTGGGGAATGTGGAGTGGGGAATGTGAAGTGGTGAATGTGGATTGGGGAATGTGCAGTAGGGAATGTGCAGTAGGGAATGCGGAGTGGGGATTGTGCAGTGGGGAATGAGCAGTGCGAAATCTGGATTGGGGAATGTGGAGTGGGAATGTGGATTGGGGAATGTGGATTGGAGAATGCTGAGTGGGGTATGTAGAGTGGGGAATGCGCAGTGGGGAATGTGGAGTAAGGAATGTGCAGTGGCGAATGTGGATTGAAGAATGTGGAGTGGGGAATGTGGAGTGCGGCATGTGGATTGGGGAATGTGGATTGGGGAATATTCAGTGGGGAATGTGCAGCAGGGAATGAGGATTGGGGAATATGGAGTGCGGAATGTACAGTGGGTAATGTGGATTGGGGAATGCGGAGTTGGGAATGTGGAGTGGGGAATGTGCAGTGGGGAATGTGCAGTGGTGAATGTGCAGTGCGGAATGTGGATTGGGGAATGTGCAGTGGGGAATGTGGATTGAGGAATGTTCAGTAGGGAGTGCAGAGTGGGGAATGTGCAGTGGGGAATGTGGATTGGGGAATGTTCAGTGGGGAATGCGGAGTGGGGAATGTGGATTAGGGAATGTCGAGTAGGGAATGTGGATTGGGGAATGTGGAGTGGGGAATGTGCAGTGGGGAATGTGGACTGGGGAATGTGCAGGAGAGAATGTGCAGTGGGGAATGTGGATTGGGGAATGTGGATTGGGGAATGTGGAGTGGGGAATGCGGAGTGGGGAATGTTCAGTGGGTAATGCGGAGTGGGGAATGTGCAGTGGGGAATGTGGATTGGGGAATGTTCAGTGGAGAATGTGCAGTGGGGAATGTGGATTGGGGAATGTAGAGTGGGGAATTTGCAGTGGGGAAGGTGCAGAAGGGAATGTGGAGTGGGGAATGTGCAGTGGGGAATGTGCAGTGGGGAACGTGGAGTGGCGAATGTGAAGTGGGGAATGTGGATTGGGGAATGTGCAGTAGGGAATGCGGAGTGGGGATTGTGCAGTGGGGAATGTGGAGTGGGGAATGTGCAGTGGGGAATGTGCAGTGAGAAATCTGGATTGGGGAATGTGGAGTGGGGAATGTGGAGTGGGGAATGTGAAGTGGTGAATGTGGATTGGGGAATGTGCAGTAGGGAATGTGCAGTAGGGAATGCGGAGTGGGGATTGTGCAGTGGGGAATGAGCAGTGCGAAATCTGGATTGGGGAATGTGGAGTGGGAATGTGGATTGGGGAATGTGGATTGGAGAATGCTGAGTGGGGTATGTAGAGTGGGGAATGCGCAGTGGGGAATGTGGAGTAAGGAATGTGCAGTGGCGAATGTGGATTGGAGAATGTGGAGTGGGGAATGTGGAGTGCGGCATGTGGATTGGGGAATGCGGATTGGGGAATATTCAGTGGGGAATGTGCAGCAGGGAATGAGGATTGGGGAATATGGAGTGCGGAATGTACAGTGGGTAATGTGGATTGGGGAATGCGGAGTTGGGAATGTGGAGTGGGGAATGTGCAGTGGGGAATGTGCAGTGGTGAATGTGCAGTGCGGAATGTGGATTGGGGAATGTGCAGTGGGGAATGTGGATTGAGGAATGTTCAGTAGGGAGTGCAGAGTGGGGAATGTGCAGTGGGGAATGTGGATTGGGGAATGTTCAGTGGGGAATGCGGAGTGGGGAATGTGGATTAGGGAATGTCGAGTAGGGAATGTGGATTGGGGAATGTGGAGTGGGGAATGTGCAGTGGGGAATGTGGACTGGGGAATGTGCAGGAGAGAATGTGCAGTGGGGAATGTGGATTGGGGAATGTGGATTGGGGAATGTGGAGTGGGGAATGCGGAGTGGGGAATGTGGATTAGGGAATGTGGAGTCGGGGATGTGCAGTGGGGAATGTGGATTGGGGAATGTGGGTTGGGGAATGTGGATTGGGGAATGTGGATTGGGGAATGTGCAGTGGGGAATGTGGAGTGGGGAATGTGGAGTAGGGAATGTGCAGGGGAGAATGAGGAGTGCGGAATGCGGAGTGGGGAATGGGGATTGGGGAATGTTCAGTGGGGAATGCGGAGTGGTTAATGTGCAGTGGGGAATGTGGATTGGGGAATGTAGATTGGGGAATGTGGAGTGGGGAATGTGGATTGGGGAATGTGGAGTGGGGAATGTAGACTGGGGAGTGTGGATTGGGGAATGTGGATTGGGGACTGTGGAGTGGGGAATGTGGATTGGGGAACGTGGATTGCGTAATGCGGAGTGGGGAATGTGGATTGGGGACTGTGGAGTTGCGAATGCGGAGTGGGGAATGTGGATTGCGGAATGCAGAGTGGGGAATGTGGATTGGGGAATGTGCAGTGGGGAATGCGGAGTGGGGAATGTGGATTGAGGAATGCGCAGTGGGGAATGAGGAGCTGGGAATGTGGATTGTGGAATGTGGAGTGCGGAATGTGCAGTGGGTAATGTGGATTGGGGAATGCGGAGTTGGGAATGTGGAGTGGGGAATTTACAGTGGGGATTGTGCAGTGGGGAATGTGCAATGCGCAATGTGGATTGGGGAATGTGCAGTGGGGAACGTGGAGTGGGGAATGTGGATTGGGGAATGTGGAGTGGGGAATGTGCAGTGGGGAATGTGGAGTGGGGAATGTGGAGTAGGGAATGTGCAGGGGAGAATGGGGAGTGCGGAATGCGGAGTGGGGAATGTGGATTGGGGAATGTGGAGTGCGGAATGCGCAGTGGGGAATGTGGATTGGGGAATGCGGAGTAGGGAATGTGGAGTGGGGAATGTGCAGTGGGGAAAGTGCAGTGCTGAATGTGGATTGGGGAATGTGCAGTGGGGAATGTGGAGTAGGGAATATGGATTGGGGAATGTGGAGTGGGGAATGTGGAGTGGGGAATGTGGGTTGGGGAATGTGAATTGGGGAATGCGGAGTTGGGAATGTGGATTGCGTAATGTGGAGTTGGGAATCCGGAGTGGGGAATATGGATTGGGGAATGTGGATTGGGGAAAGCGCAGTGGGGAATGTTGAGTGGGGAATGTGCAATGGGGATTGTGGGTGTACGGAATGTGGAGTGGGGAATGTAGAGTGCGGTATGCGAAGTGGGGAATGTGGATTGGGGAATGTGGATTGGGAAGAGCGCAGTGGGGAATGTGGAGTGGGGAATGTGGATTGGGGATGTGGAGAGGGGAATGTGCAGTGGGGAATGTGCAGTGGGGAATTTGCCGTGGGGAATGTACAGTGCGGAAAGTAGATTGGGTAATGTTCAGTGGGGAATGCGGAGTGGGTAATGTGCAGTGGGGAATGTACATTGGAGAATGTGGACTGGGGAATCTGGAGTGCGGAATGTGGAGTGGGTAATGTGGAGTGGGGAATGTGGATTGTTGAATGAGGATTGGGGAATGCGGAGTGGGGAATGTGGATTGGGGAATGTGGAGTGGAGAATATGGATTGGGGAATGTGGATTGGGGAATGCGGAGTTGCGAATGTGGAGTGGGGAATGTGCAGTGGGGAATGTAGATTGGGGAATGTGGATTGGGGAATCTGGAGTGCGGAATGTGGAGTGGGTAATGTGGAGTAGGGAATGTGGGTTAGGGAATCTGGAGTAGGGAATGTGGAATGGGGAATGTTGAGTGGGGAATGTGCAGTGGGGAATGTGGAGTGGGGAATGTGCAGGAGGGAATGTGCAGTGGGAAATGTGGATTGGGTAATGTGGAGTGCGGAATGCGCAGTGGGGAATGTGTATTGGGGAATGCGGAGTAGGGAATGTGGAGTGGGGAATGTGCAGTGGGGAAAGTGCATTGCTGAATGTGGATTGGGGAATGTGGAGTGGGGAATGTGGATTGGGTAATGTGGAGTTGGGAATCCGGAGTGGGGAATATGGATTGGGGAATGTGGATTGGGGAAAGCGCAGTGGGGAATGTTGAGTGGGGAACGTGCAATGGGGATTGTGGGTGTACGGAATGTGGAGTGGGGAATGTAGAGTGCGGTATGCGAAGTGGGGAATGTGGATTGGGAAGTGCGCAGTGGGGAATGTGGAGTGGGGAATGTGGATTGGGGAATGTGGAGAGGGGAATGTGCAGTGGGGAATGTGCAGTGGGGAATTTGCCGTGGGGAATGTACAGTGCGGAAAGTAGATTGGGTAATGTTCAGTGGGGAATGCGGAGTGGGGAATGTGCAGTGGGGAATGTACATTGGAGAATGTGGACTGGGGAATCTGGAGTGCGGAATGTGGAGTGGGTAATGTGGAGTGGGGAATGTGGATTGGGGAATCTGGAGTAGGGAATGTGGATTGGGGAATGTGGAATGGGGAATGTTCAGTGGGTAATGCGGAGTGGGGAATGTGCAGTGGGGAATGTGGATTGGGGAATGTTCAGTGGAGAATGTGCAGTGGGGAATGTTGAGTGGGGAATGTGCAGTGGGGATTGTGGGTGTACGGAATGTGGAGTGGGGAATGTAGAGTGCGGTATGCGAAGTGGGGAATGTGGATTGGGAAGAGCGCAGTGGGGAATGTGGAGTGGGGAATGTGGATTGGGGAATGTGGACAGGGGAATGTGCAGTGGGGAATGTGCAGTGGGGAATTTGCAGTGGGGAATGTACAGTGCGGAAAGTAGATTGGGTAATGTTCAGTGGGGAATGCGGAGTGGGGAATGTGCAGTGGGGAATGTACATTGGAGAATGTGGATTGGGGAATCTGGAGTGCGGAATGTGGAGTGGGGAAGGTGCAGAAGGGAATGTGGAGTGGGGAATGTGCAGTGGGGAATGTGCAGTGGGGAACGTGGAGTGGCGAATGTGAAGTGGGGAATGTGGATTGGGGAATGTGCAGTAGGGAATATGCAGTAGGGAATGTGGATTGTGGAATGTGGAGTGGGGAATGTGCAGTGGGGAATGTGCAGTGAGAAATCTGGATTGGGGAATGTGGAGTGGGGAATGTGGAGTGGGGAATGTGAAGTGGTGAATGTGGATTGGGGAATGTGCAGTAGGGAATGTGCAGTAGGGAATGTGGAGTGGGGATTGTGCAGTGGGGAATGAGCAGTGCGAAATCTGGATTGGGGAATGTGGAGTGGGAATGTGGATTGGGGAATGTGGATTGGAGAATGCTGAGTGGGGTATGTAGAGTGGGGAATGCGCAGTGGGGAATGTGGAGTAAGGAATGTGCAGTGGGGAATGTGGATTGGAGAATGTGGAGTGGGGAATGTGGAGTGCGGCATGTGGATTGGGGAATGTGGATTGGGGAATATTCAGTGGGGAATGTGCAGCAGGGAATGAGGATTGGGGAATATGGAGTGCGGAATGTACAGTGGGTAATGTGGATTGGGGAATGCGGAGTTGGGAATGTGGAGTGGGGAATGTGCAGTGGGGAATGTGCAGTGGTGAATGTGGAGTGCGGAATGTGGATTGGGGAATGTGCAGTGGGGAATGTGGATTGGGGAATGTTCAGTAGGGAGTGCAGATTGGGGAATGTGCAGTGGGGAATGTGGATTGGGGAATGTTCAGTGGGGAATGCGGAGTGGGGAATGTGGATTAGGGAATGTCGAGCAGGGAATGTGGATTGGGGAATGTGGAGTGGGGAATGTGCAGTGGGGAATGTGGACAGGGGGATGTGCAGGAGAGAATGTGCAGTGGGGAATGTGGATTGGGGAATGTGGATTGGGGAATGTGGAGTGGGGAATGCGGAGTGGGGAATGTGGATTAGGGAATGTGGAGTCGGGGATGTGCAGTGGGGAATGTGGATTGGGGAATGTGGGTTGGGGAATGTGGATTGGGGAATGTGGATTGGGGAATGTGCAGTGGGGAATGTGGAGTGGGGAATGTGGAGTAGGAAATGTGCAGGGGAGAATGTGGAGTGCGGAATGCGGAGTGGGGAATGGGGATTGGGGAATGTTCAGTTGGGAATGCGGAGTGGTTAATGTGCAGTGGGGAATGTGGATTGGGGAATGTGGAGTGGGGAATGTGGATTGGGGAATGTGGAGTGGGGAATGTAGACTGGGGAGTGTGGATTGGGGAATGTGGAGTGGGGAATGTGGAGTGGGGAATGTGGATTTTGGAAAGTGGAGTAGGGAATGTGCATTGGGGAATGTGGAGTGGGGAATGTGCATTGGGGAATGTTGAGTTCGGTATGCGAAGTGGGGAATGTGGATTGACGAATGTGGATTGGGGAATGTGGTGTGGGGAATGTGGAGTGGGGAATGTGGATAAGGGAATGTGGAGTAGGGAATGTGGATTGGGAAATGTGGAGTGGGGAATATGGAGTGGGGAATGTGCAGGAGGGAATGTACAGTGGGGAATGTGGATTGGGGAATATGGAGTCGGGAATGTGCAGTGGGGAATCTGGATTGGCGACTGTGGAGTGGGGAATGTGGATTGGGGAATGCGGAGAGGGGAATGTGGATTGGGGAATGTGGAGTGGGGAATGCGGAGCGGGGAATGCGGATTGAGGAATGCGCAGTGGGGAATGAGGAGTGGGGAATGTGGATTGGGGAATGTGGAGTCGGGAATGTGCAGTGGGGAATTTGGATTGGGGAATGTGCAGTGGGGATCGTGGAGTGGGGAATGTGGATTGGGGAATGTGGAGTAGGGAATGTGGATTGGGTAATGTGGCGTGGGGAATGTGCAGTGGGGAATGTGGAGTGGGGAATGTGCAGTGGGGAATGTGGTGTGGGGAATCTGGAGTAGGGAATGTGCAGGGGAGAATGTGGAGTGCGGAATGCGGAGTGGGGAATGTGGATTGGGGAATGTTCAGTGGGGAATGCGGAGTGGCGAATGTGTAGTGGGGAATCTGGATTGGGGAATGTTCAGTGGGGAATGCGGAGTGGGGAATGTGCAGTGGGGAATGTAGATTGGGGAATGTGCAGTGGGGAATGTGGAGTGGGGAATGTGGAGTAGGGAATGTGGATTGGGTAATGTGGCGTGGGGAATGTGCAGTGGGGAATGTGGAGTGGGGAATGTGCAGGAGGGAATGTGCAGTCGGGAATGTGCAGTAGGGAATGTGGATTGGGGAATGTGGAGTGGAGAATGTGGATTCGGGAATGAGAATTGGGGAATGTGGAGTGGAGAATATGGATTGGGGAATGTGGTTTGGGGAATGTGGAGTGCGGAATGTGCAGTGGGTAATGTGGAATGGGGAATGCGGAGTTGTGAATGTGGAGTGGGGAATGTGCAGTGGGGAATGCGGATTGGGGAAAGTGCAGTGGGGAATGTTGATTGGGGAATGTGGTTTGGGGAACGTGGAGTGCGAAATGTGGAGTGGGGAATGTGGAGTGGGGAATGTGGATTGGGGAATGTGGAGTAGGGAATGCGGATTGGGGAAAGTGGAGTGAGGAATGTGTAGTAGGGAATGTGGATTGTGGAATGTGCAGGAGGGAATGTGCAATGGGGAATGTGGCTTGGGGAATGTGGCTTGGGGAATGTGGTGTGCGGAATGCGCAGTGGGGAATGTGGATTGGGGAATGCGGAGTTGGGAATGTGGAGTGGGGAATGTGAAGTGGGGAATGTGCAGTGCTGAATGTGGATTGGGGAATGTGCAGTGGGGAATGTGGACTGGGGAATGTGGAGTGGGGAATGTGAATTGAGGAATTCAGAGTGGGGAATGTGGATGGGGTAATGTGGAGTGGGGAATGCGGAGTGGGGAAAGTGGATTGGGGAATGTGGATTGGGGAAAGCGCAGTGGGGAATGTGGAGTGGGGAATGTGCAATGGGAATGCGCGTTTTCGGAATGTGGAGTGGGGAATGTGGAGTGCGGTATGCGAAGTGGAGAATCTGGATTGGGGAATGTGGATTGTGGAATGCTCAGTGGGGAATGTGGAGTGGGGAATGTGGATTGGGGAAAGTGGAGAGGGGAATGTGCAGTGGGGAATGTGCACTGTGGAATGTGGAGTGGGGAATGCGGAGTGGGGAATGTGGATTAGGGAATGTGGAGTCGGGGATGTGCAGTGGGGAATGTGGATTGGGGAATGTGGGTTGGGGAATGTGGATTGGGGAATGTGGATTGGGGAATGTGCAGTGGGGAATGTGGAGTGGGGAATGTGGAGTAGGGAATGTGCAGGGGAGAATGAGGAGTGCGGAATGCGGAGTGGGGAATGGGGATTGGGGAATGTTCAGTGGGGAATGCGGAGTGGTTAATGTGCAGTGGGGAATGTGGATTGGGGAATGTAGATTGGGGAATGTGGAGTGGGGAATGTGGATTGGGGAATGTGGAGTGGGGAATGTAGACTGGGGAGTATGGATTGGGGAATGTGGATTGGGGACTGTGGAGTGGGGAATGTGGATTGGGGAACGTGGATTGCGTAATGCGGAGTGGGGAATGTGGATTGGGGACTGTGGAGTTGCGAATGCGGAGTGGGGAATGTGGATTGCGGAATGCAGAGTGGGGAATGTGGATTGGGGAATGTGCAGTGGGGAATGCGGAGTGGGGAATGTGGATTGAGGAATGCGCAGTGGGGAATGAGGAGCTGGGAATGTGGATTGTGGAATGTGGAGTGCGGAATGTGCAGTGGGTAATGTGGATTGGGGAATGCGGAGTTGGGAATGTGGAGTGGGGAATTTACAGTGGGGATTGTGCAGTGGGGAATGTGCAATGCGCAATGTGGATTGGGGAATGTGCAGTGGGGAACGTGGAGTGGGGAATGTGGATTGGGGAATGTGGAGTGGGGAATGTGCAGTGGGGAATGTGGAGTGGGGAATGTGGAGTAGGGAATGTGCAGGGGAGAATGGGGAGTGCGGAATGCGGAGTGGGGAATGTGGATTGGGGAATGTGGAGTGCGGAATGCGCTGTGGGGAATGTGGATTGGGGAATGCGGAGTAGGGAATGTGGAGTGGGGAATGTGCAGTGGGGAAAGTGCAGTGCTGAATGTGGATTGGGGAATGTGCAGTGGGGAATGTGGAGTAGGGAATATGGATTGGGGAATGTGGAGTGGGGAATGTGGAGTGGGGAATGTGGGTTGGGGAATGTGAATTGGGGAATGCGGAGTTGGGAATGTGGATTGCGTAATGTGGAGTTGGGAATCCGGAGTGGGGAATATGGATTGGGGAATGTGGATTGGGGAAAGCGCAGTGGGGAATGTTGAGTGGGGAATGTGCAATGGGGATTGTGGGTGTACGGAATGTGGAGTGGGGAATGTAGAGTGCGGTATGCGAAGTGGGGAATGTGGATTGGGGAATGTGGATTGGGAAGAGCGCAGTGGGGAATGTGGAGTGGGGAATGTGGATTGGGGATGTGGAGAGGGGAATGTGCAGTGGGGAATGTGCAGTGGGGAATTTGCCGTGGGGAATGTACAGTGCGGAAAGTAGATTGGGTAATGTTCAGTGGGGAATGCGGAGTGGGTAATGTGCAGTGGGGAATGTACATTGGAGAATGTGGACTGGGGAATCTGGAGTGCGGAATGTGGAGTGGGTAATGTGGAGTGGGGAATGTGGATTGTTGAATGAGGATTGGGGAATGCGGAGTGGGGAATGTGGATTGGGGAATGTGGAGTGGAGAATATGGATTGGGGAATGTGGATTGGGGAATGCGGAGTTGCGAATGTGGAGTGGGGAATGTGCAGTGGGGAATGTAGATTGGGGAATGTGGATTGGGGAATCTGGAGTGCGGAATGTGGAGTGGGTAATGTGGAGTAGGGAATGTGGGTTAGGGAATCTGGAGTAGGGAATGTGGAATGGGGAATGTTGAGTGGGGAATGTGCAGTGGGGAATGTGGAGTGGGGAATGTGCAGGAGGGAATGTGCAGTGGGGAATGTGGATTGGGTAATGTGGAGTGCGGAATGCGCAGTGGGGAATGTGTATTGGGGAATGCGGAGTAGGGAATGTGGAGTGGGGAATGTGCAGTGGGGAAAGTGCATTGCTGAATGTGGATTGGGGAATGTGGAGTGGGGAATGTGGATTGGGTAATGTGGAGTTGGGAATCCGGAGTGGGGAATATGGATTGGGGAATGTGGATTGGGGAAAGCGCAGTGGGGAATGTTGAGTGGGGAACGTGCAATGGGGATTGTGGGTGTACGGAATGTGGAGTGGGGAATGTAGAGTGCGGTATGCGAAGTGGGGAATGTGGATTGGGAAGTGCGCAGTGGGGAATGTGGAGTGGGGAATGTGGATTGGGGAATGTGGAGAGGGGAATGTGCAGTGGGGAATGTGCAGTGGGGAATTTGCCGTGGGGAATGTACAGTGCGGAAAGTAGATTGGGTAATGTTCAGTGGGGAATGCGGAGTGGGGAATGTGCAGTGGGGAATGTACATTGGAGAATGTGGACTGGGGAATCTGGAGTGCGGAATGTGGAGTGGGTAATGTGGAGTGGGGAATGTGGATTGGGGAATCTGGAGTAGGGAATGTGGATTGGGGAATGTGGAATGGGGAATGTTCAGTGGGTAATGCGGAGTGGGGAATGTGCAGTGGGGAATGTGGATTGGGGAATGTTCAGTGGAGAATGTGCAGTGGGGAATGTTGAGTGGGGAATGTGCAGTGGGGATTGTGGGTGTACGGAATGTGGAGTGGGGAATGTAGAGTGCGGTATGCGAAGTGGGGAATGTGGATTGGGAAGAGCGCAGTGGGGAATGTGGAGTGGGGAATGTGGATTGGGGAATGTGGACAGGGGAATGTGCAGTGGGGAATGTGCAGTGGGGAATTTGCAGTGGGGAATGTACAGTGCGGAAAGTAGATTGGGTAATGTTCAGTGGGGAATGCGGAGTGGGGAATGTGCAGTGGGGAATGTACATTGGAGAATGTGGACTGGGGAATCTGGAGTGCGGAATGTGGAGTGGGTAATGTGGAGTGGGGAATGTGGATTGGGGAATCTGGAGTAGGGAATCTGGATTGGGGAATGTGGAATGGGGAATGTTCAGTGGGTAATGCGGAGTGGGAAATGTGCAGTGGGGAATGTGGATTGGGGAATGTTCAGTGGAGAATGTGCAGTGGGGAATGTGGATTGGGGAATGTAGAGTGGGGAATTTGCAGTGGGGAAGGTGCAGAAGGGAATGTGGAGTGGGGAATGTGCAGTGGGGAATGTGCAGTGGGGAACGTGGAGTGGCGAATGTGAAGTGGGGAATGTGGATTGGGGAATGTGCAGTAGGGAATATGCAGTAGGGAATGTGGATTGTGGAATGTGGAGTGGGGAATGTGCAGTGGGGAATGTGCAGTGAGAAATCTGGATTGGGAATGTGGAGTGGGGAATGTGGAGTGGGGAATGTGAAGTGGTGAATGTGGATTGGGGAATGTGCAGTAGGGAATGTGCAGTAGGGAATGTGGAGTGGGGATTGTGCAGTGGGGAATGAGCAGTGCGAAATCTGGATTGGGGAATGTGGAGTGGGAATGTGGATTGGGGAATGTGGATTGGAGAATGCTGAGTGGGGTATGTAGAGTGGGGAATGCGCAGTGGGGAATGTGGAGTAAGGAATGTGCAGTGGGGAATGTGGATTGGAGAATGTGGAGTGGGGAATGTGGAGTGCGGCATGTGGATTGGGGAATGTGGATTGGGGAATATTCAGTGGGGAATGTGCAGCAGGGAATGAGGATTGGGGAATATGGAGTGCGGAATGTACAGTGGGTAATGTGGATTGGGGAATGCGGAGTTGGGAATGTGGAGTGGGGAATGTGCAGTGGGGAATGTGCAGTGGTGAATGTGGAGTGCGGAATGTGGATTGGGGAATGTGCAGTGGGGAATGTGGATTGGGGAATGTTCAGTAGGGAGTGCAGATTGGGGAATGTGCAGTGGGGAATGTGGATTGGGGAATGTTCAGTGGGGAATGCGGAGTGGGGAATGTGGATTAGGGAATGTCGAGCAGGGAATGTGGATTGGGGAATGTGGAGTGGGGAATGTGCAGTGGGGAATGTGGACAGGGGGATGTGCAGGAGAGAATGTGCAGTGGGGAATGTGGATTGGGGAATGTGGATTGGGGAATGTGGAGTGGGGAATGCGGAGTGGGGAATGTGGATTAGGGAATGTGGAGTCGGGGATGTGCAGTGGGGAATGTGGATTGGGGAATGTGGGTTGGGGAATGTGGATTGGGGAATGTGGATTGGGGAATGTGCAGTGGGGAATGTGGAGTGGGGAATGTGGAGTAGGAAATGTGCAGGGGAGAATGTGGAGTGCGGAATGCGGAGTGGGGAATGGGGATTGGGGAATGTTCAGTTGGGAATGCGGAGTGGTTAATGTGCAGTGGGGAATGTGGATTGGGGAATGTGGAGTGGGGAATGTGGATTGGGGAATGTGGAGTGGGGAATGTAGACTGGGGAGTGTGGATTGGGGAATGTGGAGTGGGGAATGTGGAGTGGGGAATGTGGATTTTGGAAAGTGGAGTAGGGAATGTGCATTGGGGAATGTGGAGTGGGGAATGTGCATTGGGGAATGTTGAGTTCGGTATGCGAAGTGGGGAATGTGGATTGACGAATGTGGATTGGGGAATGTGGTGTGGGGAATGTGGAGTGGGGAATGTGGATAAGGGAATGTGGAGTAGGGAATGTGGATTGGGAAATGTGGAGTGGGGAATATGGAGTGGGGAATGTGCAGGAGGGAATGTACAGTGGGGAATGTGGATTGGGGAATATGGAGTCGGGAATGTGCAGTGGGGAATCTGGATTGGCGACTGTGGAGTGGGGAATGTGGATTGGGGAATGCGGAGAGGGGAATGTGGAGTGGGGAATGCGGAGCGGGGAATGCGGATTGAGGAATGCGCAGTGGGGAATGAGGAGTGGGGAATGTGGATTGGGGAATGTGGAGTCGGGAATGTGCAGTGGGGAATTTGG